>NW_027640975.1:0-159023 GCF_949752795.1 Hyperoodon ampullatus | reverse complement strand
GAAGTGATACTTCTTTGTAGTGCAGATTTGCATTGCCTGCTTGCTTGCTAGGCCAAAAAGGGCGTATGCGTTTTCTCCTGAATATATTCAGGAGAAAATGCAAACACCCTTTTTGGCCAAGTGCATCATTGTCGATGTTGTGCCCCACTTCTGGTGCTTTAAAGGCGATTCCAACATACCTCTTGAAATCTGTTTCCTGCTATTCTGCCTCGATTTCGAGTCCGCCTCGTTGCCTTCCCTCAACAGATTTTTGGATGATAGTTGTCCTTTATTACTCTTCCAGTTTGTGAATTGCTGTGCCCTGAGCCCCATTTTTCAACTCATTTTTTGTGAGCTGACCGCAAGTCCAAAATTTTGGTTCAGGACCTCTACTTTATACCCATGGGAGGCTGAGACTTTGGTTAGTTCTTCTTCCTCCCGAGAAATTAGAGTGACATGTGGCCGTCTAAATGCCTAACAGCTACTCTGTCATTGGTTCTCCCCCTTTCCTTTCATCCTCTGCCAAATTGGCAACGTGTGTGTACCAGGAGGTTAAAAGTGGTGTCTCTCCAAGTTGGGAGATTGATAGTAAAGCAGTTGGAAAGTCAAACCGGAACACCAGGAGAGGGACTATTCGTTGAGTTTTAGAAACCTTTTGTATTCACAGTGTGTCCATTCTCTAGGTTTCCTGTACATGTTATAGCTGTATTAATATCCCCTTCAACCCGCAGAGTTGGGACCCATGGAATGGGTGCCATGCATTATTGGTTTACAAGGTCTGCATTTGCTCACCCAATCTCACCAATCCTCTCAGTCCCAAGTGTCCAGCCTTATGCCACATCCAGCTGTCGTTGTAGATAGGGTCATTCCAGGTTTCATCAGAGACCCTGAAGGAATTGTAAAGAATTTCCCTGTTTTTTTGTTTTGTTTGTGAAATTCCTTTTGATAGTGGGTTTCAGCTGATTCTCGCTGCCAAGTTTATGCCAGTCTAGACACACTTGATTCCCTTACAGAGACATATCAATACATAGGTTTTAAGATTCTTACTAGTCAGATATATTCTTCTGCGGGAAATATGGGCTTTTCAGTCCCTTTCACTGAGGAATGTGTAGGTCTTGTCTATTCCATAGTTGGTTTTCGGAACGGTAGGTGTGCTTATATGAAACTCTGGTTTTATGCATCACCCCACCTCTCCTTCCCCCTTAAGCAGGCATAAGAGTGTTTTCCAAATGTGAGACTCTGTTCTCTTTCCTAGCTAAGTTCAAGTGTAGCCATGTTTACAGGTTCTTCATAAGTGATATCTTATGATAAATTTCTTTTTCTGTGTGTCTTATTTCACTTAGAATCATCATAACAGAATCCACTCATTTTGTTGCTACTGGTCTTATGACATTGATTTCATGGCTGAGGGATATTCCATCGTACGTAAGTACCACAATTTTTTGAACCATTTTTATATTTCCTGGGATATTTAAGGTGTACCGAAGTTGAGGTTATTGTGAGCAGTGCAGCCGTAAATTTTGGGGTGGCTCTGTCTTATTGATTTTCAGTTTTCCCAAGGTATATTCCCTAGACTGGAAGTGCCCTTGGCTCTGTAGCTCTGTTGTTTACTTGTTTTAGGGAACACAGTGCACTCCTCCATAGAGGCAGTTGGCAATTTACATCCCGCCCATCAGCATAAAAAGGCTCCCTGTTCTCCAGGGCCTGTCTTGCCTTTCTGGTTTTTACACATTTTGCGGATGTCCCTTTTGACCGGTGGGAAGTGATACTTCTTTGTAGTGCAGATTTGCATTGCCCGCTTGCTTGCTTGGCCAAAAAGGGCGTATGCATTTTCTCCTGAATATATTCAAGAGAAAACGCATACGCCCTTTTTGGCCAAGTGCATCATTGTCGAAGTTGTTCCACTCTTCCTGTGCTTTAAAGGCGATTCCAACGTACCTCTTGAAATCTGTTTCCTGCTATTCTGCCTCGATTTCAACTCCGCCTCGTTCCCTTCCCTCAACAGATTTTTGGATGATAGTTGTCCTTTATTACTCTTCCAGTTTGTGAATTGCTGTGCCCTGAGCCCCATTTTTCAACTTATTTTTTGTGAGCTGACCGCACGTCCAAAATTCTGGTTCAGGACCTCTACTTGTTCCCCGTGGGAGGCTGAGACTTTGGTTAATTCTTCTTCCTACCGTGAAATTAGAGTGACATATGCCCGTCTAAATGCCTAACAGCTACTCTGTCATTGGTTCTCCCCCTTTCCTTTCATCCTCTGCCAAATTGGCAACGTGTGTGTACCAGGAGGTTAAAAGGGGTGTCTCTCCAATTTGGGAGATTGATAGTAAAGCAGTGGGAAAGTCAAACCGGAACACCAGGAGAGGGACTATTCGTTGAGTTTTAGAAACCTTTTGTATTCACAGTGTGTCCATTCTCTAGGTTTCCTGTACATGTTATAGCTGTATTAATATTCCCTTCAACCCGCAGAGTTGGGACCCATGGAATGGGTGCCATGCATTATTGGTTTACAAGGTCTGCATTTGCTCACCCAATCTCACCAATCCTCTAAGTCCCAAGTGTCCAGCCTTATGCCACATCCAGTGGTCGTTGTAGATAGGGTCATACCAGATTTCATCAGAGACCCTGAAGGAATTGTAAAGAATTTGCCTGTTTTTTTGTTTTGTTTGTGAAATTCCTTTTGATAGTGGATTTCAGCTGATTCTCGCTGCCATGTTTATGCCAGTCTAGACACTTGATTCCCTTACAGAGACATATCAATACATAGGTTTTAAGATTCTTACTAGTCAGATATATTCTTCTGCGGGAAATATGGGGTTTTGAGTCCCTTTCACTGTGGAAGGTGTAGGTCTTGTCTATTCCATAGTTGGTTTTTGGAACGGTACCTGTGCTTATATCAAACTCTGGTTTTATGCATCACCCCACCTCTCCTTCCCCCTTAAGCAGGCATAAGAGTGTTTTCCAAATGTGAGACTCTGTTCTCTTTCCTAGCTCAGTTCAAGTGTAGCCATGTTTACAGGATCTTCGTAAGTGGTATCTTATGATAACTTGCTTTTTCTGTGTGACTTATTTCACTTAGAATCATCGAACCTCATTCCACTCATTTTGCTGCTACTGGTCTTATGACATTGATTTCATGGCTGAGGGATATTCCATCGTACGTAAGTACCACAATTTTTTGAACCATTTTTATATTTCCTGGGATATTTAAGGTGTACCCATGTTGAGGTTCTTGTAAGCAGTGCAGCCCTAAACGTTGGGGTGGCTCTGTCTTATTGATTTTCAGTTTTCCCAAGGTATATTCCCTAGACTGGAAGTGCCCTTGGCTCTGTAGCTCTGTTGTTTACTTGTTTTAGGGAACACAATTCACTCCACCAGAGAGGCAGTTGGCAATTTACATCCTGCCCATCAGCATAACAATGCTCCCTGTTCTCCAGGGCCTGTCTTGCCTTTCTGGTTTTTACACATTTTGCGGATGTCCCTTTTGACCGGTGGGAAGTGATACTTCTTTGTAGTGCAGATTTGCATTGCCTGCTTGCTTGCTTGGCCAAAAAGGTCGTATGCATTTTCTCCTGAAAATATTCAGCAGAAAATGCAAACGCCCTTTTTCGCCAAGTGCATCATTGTCGAAGTTGTGCCCCACTTCTGGTGCTTTAAAGGCGATTCCAACATACCTCTTGAAATCTGTTTCCTGCTATTCTGCCTCGATTTCAACTCCGCCTCGATGCCTTCCCTCAACAGATTTTTGGATGATAGTTGTCCTTTATTACTCTTCCAGTTTGTGAATTGCTGTGCCCTGAGCCCCATTTTTCAACTCATTTTTTGTGAGCTGACCGCAAGTCCAAAATTTTGGTTCAGGACCTCTACTTGTTCCCCGTGGGTGGCTGAGACTTTGGTTAATTCTTCTTCCTCCCGTGAAATTAGAGTGACATGTGCCCGTCTAAATGCCTAACAGCTACTCTGTCATTGGTTCTCCCCCTTTCCTTTCATCCTGTGCCAAATTGGCAACGTGTGTGTACCAGGAGGTTAAAAGTGGTGTCTCTCCAAGTTTGGAGATTGTTAGTAAAGCAGTTGGAAAGTCAAACCGGAACACCAGGAGAGGGACTATTCGTTGAGTTTTAGAAACCTTTTGTATTCACAGTGTGTCCATTCTCTAGGTTTCCTGTATATGTTATAGCTGTATTAATATTCCCTTCAACCCGCAGAGTTGGGACCCATGGAATGGGTGCCATGCATTATTGGTTTACAAGGTCTGCATTTGCTCACCCCATCTCACCAATCCTCTCAGTCCCAAGTGTCCAGCCTTATGCCACATCCAGCGGTCGTTGTAGATAAGGTCATTCCAGGTTTCATCAGAGACCCTGAAGGAATTGTAAAGAATTTCCCTGTTTTCTTTGTTTTGTTTTTGAAATTCCTTTTGATAGTGGGTTTGAGCTGATTCTCGCTGCCATGTTTATGCCAGTCTAGAAACACTTGATTCCCTTACGGAGACATATCAATACATAGGTTTTAAGATTCTTACTAGTCAGATATATTCCTCTGCCGGAAATATGGGGTTTTGAGTCCGTTTCAGTGAGGAACTTGTAGGTCTTCTGTATTCCATAGTTGGTTTTTGGAACAGTACCTGTGCTTATATCAAACTCTGGTTTTATGCATCACCCCACCTCTCCTTCCAACTCTAGCAGGCATAAGTGTGTTTTCTAAATGTGAGACTCTGTTCTCTTTCCTAACTCAGTTCAAGTGTAGCCATGTTACAGGATCTTCATAAGTGATATCTTATGATAAATTTCTTTTTCTGTGTGTCTTATTTCACTTAGAATCATCATAACAGAATCCACTCATTTTGTTTCTACTGGTCTTATGACATTGATTTCATGCCTGACGGATATTCCATCGTACATAAGTACCACAATTTTTTGAGCCATTTTTATATTTCCTGGGATACTTAAGGTGTACCCAAGTTGAGATTCTTGTAAGCAGTGCAGCCCTAAATTTTGAGGTGGCTGTGTCTTATTGATTTTCAGTTTTCCCAAGGTATATTCCCTAGACTGGATGTACCCTTGGCTCTGTAGATCAGTTGTTTACTTGTTTTAGGGAACCCAATGTACTCCTCCAGAGAGGCAGTTGGCAATTTACATCCCGCCCATCAGCATAACAAGGCTCCCTGTTCTCCAGGGCCTGTCTTGCCTTTCTGGTTTTTACACATTTTGTGGATGTCCCTTTTGTACCGGTGGGAAGAGATACTTCTTTGTATTGCAGATTTGCATTGTCCGCTTGCTTGCTTGGCCAAAACGGGCATATGAGTTCTCTCCTAAATATATTCAGGAGAAAATGCATACGCCCTTTTTGGCCAAGTGCATCATTGTCGAAGTTGTGCCCCTTTTCCTGTGCTTTAAAGGCGATTGCAACGTACCTCTTGAAATCTGTTTCCTGCTATTCTGCCTAGCTTTCAAGTCTGCCTCGCTGCCTTCCCTCAACAGATTTTTGGATGATAGTTGTCCTTTATTACTCTGCCAGTTTGTGAATTGTTGTGCCCCTGAGCCCCATTTTGCAACTCGTTTTTTGTGAGCTGAACGCAAGACCAATATTTTGGTTCAGGACGTATATGGGTTCCCGGTGGGTGGCTGAGACTTTGGTTAATTCTTCTTCCTGCCGGGAAATTAGAGTGACATGTGCCCGTCCAAATGCCAAACAGCTACTCTCTCATTGGTTCTCCCTCTTCCCTTTCATCCTGTGCCAAATTGGCAACGTGTGCCAACAAGGGGGTTAAATGTGCTGTCTCTAAGTTGGGAGATTGATAGTAAAGCAGTTGCAGTGTCAAACGTGAGCACCAGGAGACGGAGTATTAGTTGAGTTTTAGAAACGTTTCTTGTTCACAGTGTGTCCATTCTCTAGGTTTCCGGTACATGTTATAGTTGTAGTAATATCCCCTTCAACTTGGAGAGTTGGGACGCATGTAATGTGTGCCATGCATTATTGCTTTGAAGGGTCTGCATTTGCTCACCCAATCTCACCAATCCTCTCAGTGCCACGTGTCCAGCCTTATGTAACATCCAGCTGTCATTGTAGATAGGGTCATTCCAGGTTTCATCAGAGACCCTGAAGGAATTGGAAAGAATTTGCCTGTTTTTTTGTTTTGTTTTTGTAATTCCTTTTTATAGTGGGTTTGAGCTGATTCTCGCTGCCATGCTTATGCCAGTCTAGACACTCTTGATTCCCTTACAGAGACATATCAATACATAGGTTTTAAGATTCTTACTTGTCAGATATATTCTTCTGCGGGAAATATGGGGTTTTGAGTCCCTTTCACTGAGGAAGGTGTAGGTCTTGTCTATTCCATAGTTGGTTTTTGGAACGGTACCTGTGCTTATATCAAACTCTGGTTTTATGCATCACCCCACCTCTCCTTCCCCTTAAGCAGGCATAAGAGTGTTTTCTAAATGTGAGACTATGTTCTCTTTCCTAGCTCAGTTCAAGTGTAGCCATGTTTACAGCATCTTCATAAGTGATATCTTATGATAAGTTGCTTTTTCTGTGTGACTTATTTCACTTAGAATCATCGTACCTGAATCCACTCATTTTGCTGCTACTGGTCTTATGACATTGATTTCATGGCTGAGGGATATTCCATCGTACGTAAGTACCACAATTTTTTGAACCATTTTTATATTTCCTGGGATATTTAAGGTGTACCCAAGTTGAGGTTCTTGTAAGCAGTGCAGCCCTAAACGTTGGGGTGGCTCTGGCTTATTGATTTTCAGTTTTCCCAAGGTATATTCCCTAGACTGGAAGTGCCCTTGGCTCTGTAGCTCTGTTGTTTACTTGTTTTAGGGAACACAGTTCACTCCACCAGAGAGGCAGTGGGCAATTTACATCCTGCCCATCAGCATAACAATGCTCCCTGTTCTCCAGGGCCTGTCTTGCCTTTCTGGTTTTTACACATTTTGCGGATGTCCCTTTTGACCGGTGGGAAGTGATACTTCTTTGTAGTGCAGATTTGCATTGCCTGCTTGCTTGCTAGGCCAAAAAGGGCGTATGCGTTTTCTCCTGAATATATTCAGGAGAAAATGCAAACGCCCTTTTTGGCCAAGTGCATCATTGTCGAAGTTGTGCCCCACTTCTGGTGCTTTAAAGGCGATTCCAACATACCTCTTGAAATCTGTTTCCTGCTATTCTGCCTCGATTTCAACTCCGCCTCGTTGCCTTCCCTCAACAGATTTTTGGATGATAGTTGTCCTTTATTACTCTTCCAGTTTGTGAATTGCTGTGCCCTGAGCCCCATTTTTCAACTCATTTTTTGTGAGCTGACCGCAAGTCCAAAATTTTGGTTCAGGACCTCTACTTTTTACCCGTGGGAGGCTGAGACTTTGGTTAGTTCTTCTTCCTCCCGTGAAATTAGAGTGACATGTGGCCGTCTAAATGCCTAACAGCTACTCTGTCATTGGTTCTCCCCCTTTCCTTTCATCCTCTGCCAAATTGGCAACGTGTGTGTACCAGGAGGTTAAAAGTGGTGTCTCTCCAAGTTGGGAGATTGATAGTAAAGCAGTTGGAAAGTCAAACCGGAACACCAGGAGAGGGACTATTCGTTGAGTTTTAGAAACCTTTTGTATTCACAGTGTGTCCATTCTCTAGGTTTCCTGTACATGTTATAGCTGTATTAATATTCCCTTCAACCCGCAGAGTTGGGACCCATGGAATGGGTGCCATGCATTATTGGTTTACAAGGTCTGCATTTGCTCGCCCAATCTCACCAATCCTCTCAGTCCCAAGTGTCCAGCCTTATGCCACATCCAGCTGTCATTGTAGATAGGGTCATTCCAGGTTTCATCAGAGACCCTGAAGGAATTGTAAAGAATTTCCCTGTTTTTTTGTTTTGTTTGTGAAATTCCTTTTGATAGTGGGTTTCAGCTGATTCTCGCTGCCAAGTTTATGCCAGTCTAGACACACTTCATTCCCTTACAGAGACATATCAATACATAGGTTTTAAGATTCTTACTAGTCAGATATATTCTTCTGCGGGAAATATGGGCTTTTTAGTCCCTTTCACTGAGGAATGTGTAGGTCTTGTCTATTCCATAGTTGGTTTTCGGAACGGTAGGTGTGCTTATATGAAACTCTGGTTTTATGCATCACCCCACCTCTCCTTCCCCCTTAAGCAGGCATAAGAGTGTTTTCCAAATGTGAGACTCTGTTCTCTTTCCTAGCTAAGTTCAAGTGTAGCCATGTTTACAGGTTCTTCATAAGTGATATCTTATGATAAATTTCTTTTTCTGTGTGTCTTATTTCACTTAGAATCATCATAACAGAATCCACTCATTTTGTTGCTACTGGTCTTATGACATTGATTTCATGGCTGAGGGATATTCCATCGTACGTAAGTACCACAATTTTTTGAACCATTTTTATATTTCCTGGGATATTTAAGGTGTACCGAAGTTGAGGTTATTGTGAGCAGTGCAGCCGTAAATTTTGGGGTGGCTCTGTCTTATTGATTTTCAGTTTTCTCAAGGTATATTCCCTAGACTGGTAGTGCCCTTGGCTCTGTAGCTCTGTTGTTTACTTGTTTTAGGGAACACAATGCACTCCTCCATAGAGGCAGTTGGCAATTTACATCCCACCCATCAGCATAAAAAGGCTCCCTGTTCTCCAGCGCCTGTCCTGCCTTTCTGGTTTTTACACATTTTGCGGATGTCCCTTTTGACCGGTGGGAAGTGATACTTCTTTGTAGTGCAGATTTGCATTGCCTGCTTGCTTGCTTGGCCAAAAAGGGCGTATGCGTTTTCTCCTGAATATATTCAAGAGAAAACGCATACGCCCTTTTTGGCCAAGTGCATCATTGTCGAAGTTGTTCCACTCTTCTTGTGCTTTAAAGGCGATTCCAACGTACCTCTTTAAATCTGTTTCCTGCTATTCTGCCTCGATTTCAACTCCGCCTCGTTCCCTTCCCTCAACAGATTTTTGGATGATAGTTGTCCTTTATTACTCTTCCAGTTTGTGAATTGCTGTGCCCTGAGCCCCATTTTTCAACTTATTTTTTGTGAGCTGAACGCACGTCCAAAATTTTGGTTCAGGACCTCTACTTGTTCCCCGTGGGAGGCTGAGACTTTAGTTAGTTCTTCTTCCTCCCGTGAAATTAGAGTGACATATGCCCGTCTAAATGCCTAACAGCTACTCTGTCATTGGTTCTCCCCCTTTCCTTTCATCCTCTGCCAAATTGGCAACGTGTGTGTACCAGGAGGTTAAAAGGGGTGTCTCTCCAATTTGGGAGATTGATAGTAAAGCAGTGGGAAAGTCAAACCGGAACACCAGGAGAGGGACTATTCGTTGAGTTTTAGAAACCTTTTGTATTAACAGTGTGTCCATTCTCTAGGTTTCCTGTACATGTTATAGCTGTATTAATATTCCCTTCAACCCGCAGAGTTGGGACCCATGGAATGGGTGCCATGCATTATTGGTTTACAAGGTCTGCATTTGCTCACCCAATCTCACCAATCCTCTAAGTCCCAAGTGTCCAGCCTTATGACACATCCAGCGGTCGTTGTAGATAGGGTCATTCCAGATTTCATCAGAGACCCTGAAGGAATTGTAAAGAATTTGCCTGTTTTTTTGTTTTGTTTGTGAAATTCCTTTTGATAGTGGATTTCAGCTGATTCTCGCTGCCATGTTTATGCCACTCTAGACACTTGATTCCCTTACAGAGGCATATCAATACATAGGTTTTAAGATTCTTACTAGTCAGATATATTCTTCTGCGGGAAATATGGGGTTTTGAGTCCCTTTCACTGTGGAAGGTGTAGGTCTTGTCTATTCCATAGTTGGTTTTTGGAACGGTACCTGTGCTTATATCAAACTCTGGTTTTATGCATCACCACACCTCTCCTTCCCCCTTAAGCAGGCATAAGAGTGTTTTCCAAATGTGAGACTCTGTTCTCTTTCCTAGCTCAGTTCAAGTGTAGCCATGTTTACAGGATCTTCGTAAGTGATATCTTATGATAACTTGCTTTTTCTGTGTGACTTATTTCACTTAGAATCATCGAACCTCATTCCACTCATTTTGCTGCTACTGGTCTTATGACATTGATTTCATGGCTGAGGGATATTCCATCGTACGTAAGTACCACAATTTTTTGAACCATTTTTATATTTCCTGGGATATTTAAGGAGTACCCATGTTGAGGTTCTTGTAAGCAGTGCAGCCCTAAACGTTGGGGTGGCTCTGTCTTATTGATTTTCAGTTTTCCCAAGGTATATTCCCTAGACTGGAAGTGCCCTTGGCTCTGTAGCTCTGTTGTTTACTTGTTTTAGGGAACACAATTCACTCCACCAGAGAGGCAGTTGGCAATTTACATCCTGCCCATCAGCATAACAATGCTCCCTGTTCTCCAGGGCCTGTCTTGCCTTTCTGGTTTTTACACATTTTGCGGATGTCCCTTTTGACCGGTGGGAAGTGATACTTCTTTGTAGTGCAGATTTGCATTGCCTGCTTGCTTGCTTGGCCAAAAAGGTCGTATGCATTTTCTCCTGAAAATATTCAGCAGAAAATGCAAACGCCCTTTTTCGCCAAGTGCATCATTGTCGAAGTTGTGCCCCACTTCTTGTGCTTTAAAGGCGATTCCAACATACCTCTTGAAATCTGTTTCCTGCTATTCTGCCTCGATTTCAACTCCGCCTCGATGCCTTCCCTCAACAGATTTTTGGATGATAGTTGTCCTTTATTACTCTTCCAGTTTGTGAATTGCTGTGCCCTGAGCCCCATTTTTCAACTCATTTTTTGTGAGCTGACCACAAGTCCAAAATTTTGGTTCAGGACCTCTACTTGTTCCCCGTGGGTGGCTGAGACTTTGGTTAATTCTTCTTCCTCCCGTGAAATTAGAGTGACATGTGCCCGTCTAAATGCCTAACAGCTACTCTGTCATTGGTTCTCCCCCTTTCCTTTCATCCTCTGCCAAATTGGCAACATGTGTGTACCAGGAGGTTAAAAGTGGTGTCTCTCCAAGTTGGGAGATTGTTAGTAAAGCAGTTGGAAAGTCAAACCGGAACACCAGGAGAGGGACTATTCGTTGAGTTTTAGAAACCTTTTGTATTCACAGTGTGTCCATTCTCTAGGTTTCCTGTATATGTTATAGCTGTATTAATATTCCCTTCAACCCGCAGAGTTGGGACCCATGGAATGGGTGCCATGCATTATTGGTTTACAAGGTCTGCATTTGCTCACCCCATCTCACCAATCCTCTCAGTCCCAAGTGTCCAGCCTTATGCCACATCCAGCGGTCGTTGTAGATAGGGTCATTCCAGGTTTCATCAGAGACCCTGAAGGAATTGTAAAGAATTTCCCTGTTTTCTTTGTTTTGTTTTTGAAATTCCTTTTGATAGTGGGTTTGAGCTGATTCTCGCTGCCATGTTTATGCCAGTCTAGAAACACTTGATTCCCTTACGGAGACATATCAATACATAGGTTTTAAGATTCTTACTAGTCAGATATATTCCTCTGCCGGAAATATGGGGTTTTGAGTCCGTTTCAGTGAGGAACTTGTAGGTCTTCTGTATTCCATAGTTGGTTTTTGGAACAGTACCTGTGCTTATATCAAACTCTGGTTTTATGCATCACCCCACCTCTCCTTCCAACTCTAGCAGGCATAAGTGTGTTTTCTAAATGTGAGACTCTGTTCTCTTTCCTAACTCAGTTCAAGTGTAGCCATGTTACAGGATCTTCATAAGTGATATCTTATGATAAGTTTCTTTTTCTGTGTGTCTTATTTCACTTAGAATCATCATAACAGAATCCACTCATTTTGTTTCTACTGGTCTTATGACATTGATTTCATGCCTGACGGATATTCCATCGTACATAAGTACCACAATTTTTTGAGCCATTTTAATATTTCCTGGGATATTTAAGGTGTACCCAAGTTGAGGTTCTTGTAAGCAGTGCAGCCCTAAATTTTGAGGTGGCTGTGTCTTATTGATTTTCAGTTTTCCCAAGGTATATTCCCTAGACTGGAAGTGCCCTTGGCTCTGTAGATCTGTTGTTTACTTGTTTTAGGGAACCCAATGCACTCCTCCAGAGAGGCAGTTGGCAATTTACATCCCGCCCATCAGCATAACAAGGCTCCCTGTTCTCCAGGGCCTGTCTTGCCTTTCTGGTTTTTACACATTTTGTGGATGTCCCTTTTGTACCGGTGGGAAGAGATACTTCTTTGTATTGCAGATTTGCATTGTCCGCTTGCTTGCTTGGCCAAAACGGGCATATGAGTTCTCTCCTAAATATATTCAGGAGAAAATGCATACGCCCTTTTTGGCCAAGTGCATCATTGTCGAAGTTGTGCCCCTTTTCCTGTGCTTTAAAGGCGATTCCAACGTACCTCTTGAAATCTGTTTCCTGCTATTCTGCCTAGCTTTCAAGTCTACCTCGCTGCCTTCCCTCAACAGATTTTTGGATGATAGTTGTCCTTTATTACTCTGCCAGTTTGTGAATTGTTGTGCCCCTGAGCCCCATTTTGCAACTCGTTTTTTGTGAGCTGAACGCAAGACCAATATTTTGGTTCAGGACGTATATGGGTTCCCGGTGGGTGGCTGAGACTTTGGTTAATTCTTCTTCCTGCCGGGAAATTAGAGTGACATGTGCCCGTCCAAATGCCAAACAGCTACTCTCTCATTGGTTCTCACTCTTCCCTTTCATCCTGTGCCAAATTGGCAACGTGTGCCAACAAGGGGGTTAAATGTGCTGTCTCTAAGTTGGGAGATTGATAGTAAAGCAGTTGCAGTGTCAAAGATGAGCACCAGGAGACGGAGTATTAGTTGAGTTTTAGAAACGTTTCTTGTTCACAGTGTGTCCATTCTCTAGGTTTCCGGTACATGTTATAGTTGTAGTAATATCCCCTTCAACTTGGAGAGTTGGGACGCATGTAATGTGTGCCATGCATTATTGCTTTGAAGGGTCTGCATTTGCTCACCCAATCTCACAAATCCTCTCAGTGCCATGTGTCCAGCATTATGTAACATCCAGCTGTCATTGTAGATAGGGTCATTCCAGGTTTCATCAGAGACCCTGAAGGAATTGGAAAGAATTTTCCTGTTTCTTTGTTTTGTTTTTGAAATTCCTTTTTATATTGTGTTTGAGCTGATTCTCGCTGCCATGCTTATGCCAGTCTAGACACTCTTGATTCCCTTACAGAGACATATCAATACATAGGTTTTAAGATTCTTACTTGTCAGATATATTCTTCTGCGGGAAATATGGGGTTTTGAGTCCCTTTCACTGAAGAAGGTGTATGTCTTGTCTATTCCATAGTTGGTTTTTGGAACGGTACCTGTGCTTATATCAAACTCTGGTTTTATGCATCACCCCACCTCTCCTTCCCCCTTAAGCAGGCATAAGAGTGTTTTCTAAATGTGAGACTATGTTCTCTTTCCTAGCTCAGTTCAAGTGTAGCCATGTTTACAGGATCTTCATAAGTGATATCTTATGATAAGTTGCTTTTTCTGTGTGACTTATTTCACTTAGAATCATCGAACCTGAATCCACTCATTTTGCTGCTACTGGTCTTATGACATTGAATTCATGGCTGAGGGATATTCCATCGTACGTAAGTACCACAATTTTTTGAACCATTTTTATATTTCCTGAGATATTTAAGGTGTACCCAAGTTGAGGTTCTTGTAAGCAGTGCAGCCCTAAACGTTGGGGTGGCTCTGACTTATTGATTTTCAGTTTTCCCAAGGTATATTCCCTAGACTGGAAGTGCCCTTGGCTCTGTAGCTCTGTTGTTTACTTGTTTTAGGGAACACAGTTCACTCCACCAGAGAGGGAGTTGGCAATTTACATCCTGCCCATCAGCATAACAATGCTCCCTGTTCTCCAGGGCCTGTCTTGCCTTTCTGGTGTTTACACATTTTGTGGATGTCCCTTTTGACCGGTGGGAAGTGATACTTCTTTGTAGTGCAGATTTGCATTGTCCACTTGCTTGCTCGGCCAAAAAGGGCATATGCGTTATCTCCTAAATATAATCAGGAGAAAACGCATATGCCCTATTTGGCCAAGTGCATCATTGTCGAAGTTGTGCCCCTCTTCCTGTGCTTTAAAGGCGATTGAACATACCTCTTGAAATCTCTTTCCTGCTATTCTGCCTCGCTTTCAAGCTGCCTCAATGCCTTCCGTCAACAGATTTTTGGATGATAGTTGTCCTTTATTACTGTGCCAGTTTGTGAATTGCTGTGCTCCTGAGCTCCATTTTTCAACTCGTTTTTTGTGAGATGAACGCAAGACCAATATTTTGGTTCAGTGCCTATACTGGTTCCCAGTGGGTGGCTGAGACTTTGGTTAATTCTTCTTCCTGCCAGGAAATTAGAGTGACATGTGCCCGTCCAAATGCCAAACAGCTACTCTCTCATTGGTTCTCCCTCTTCCCTTTCATCCTCTGCCTAATTGGCAACGTGTGCGAACCAGGAGGTTAATGTGCTGTCACTCTACGTTGGGAGATTGATAGTAAAGCAGTTTGAAAGTCAAACGTGAGCACCAGGATAGGGACTATTAGTTGAGTTTTAGAAACCTTTCGTATTCACACTGTGTCCATTCTCTAGGTTTCCTTTACATGTTATAGCTCTAGTAATATTCCCTTCAACCTGGAGAGTTGGGACCCATGGAATGGGTGCCATGCGTTATTGCTTTAAAGGGTCTGCATTTGCTCACCCAATGTCACCAATTCTCTCATTCCCAAGTGTCCAGCCTTATGCCATATCCGGCTGTCATTGTAGTTAGGGTCATTCCAGGGTTCATCAGAGACTGAAGGAATTGTAAAGAATTTCCATGTTTTTTTTGTTTTGTTTTTTAAATTCTTTTTATAGTGAGTTTAGGCTGATTCTCGCTGCCATGTTTATGCCAGTCTAGAAACACTTGATTCCCTTATGGTATCATATCAATACATAGGTTTTAAGATTCTTACTAGTCACATATATTCCTCTGCGGGAAATATGGGGTTTTGAGTCCCTTTCACTGAGGAAGGTGTATGTCTTCTGTATTCCATAGTTGGTTTTTGGAACAGTACCTGTGCTTATATCAAACTCTGGTTTTATGCATCACCCCACCTCTCATTCCCCCTTAAGAAGGAATAAGAGTGTTTTCTAAATGTGAGACTCTGTTCTCTTTCCTATCTAAGTTCAGGTGTAGCCATGTTGACATGATCATCATAAGTGATATCTTATGATAAGTTTCTGTTTCTGAGTGACTTTGTTCACTTAGAATCATCGTACCTGAATCCACTCATTTTGCTGCTACTGGTCTTATGACATTGATTTCATGGCTGAGGGATATTCCATCGTACGTATGTACCACAAATTTTTGAACCATTTTTATATTTCCTGAGATATTTAAGGTGTACCCAAGTTGAAGTTCTTGTAGGCACTGCCGCCCTAAATTTTGGGGTGGCTCTGTATTATTGTTTTTCAGTTTTCCCAAGGTTTATTCCCTAGACTGGAAGTGCCCTTGGCTCTGTAGCTCTGTTCTTTACTTGTTTTAGGGAACACAATACAGTCCTCCAGGGAGGCAGTTGGCAATTTACATCCCGCCCATCAGCATAACAAGGCTCCCTGTTCTCCAGGGCCTCTCTTGCCTTTCTGGTTTTTACATATTTTGTGGATGTCCCTTTTGACCGGTGGGAAGTGATACTTCTTTGTAGTGCCAATTTGCATTGCCTTCTTGCTTGCTTGGCCAAAAAGGGCGTATGCGTTTTCTCCTGAATATCTTCAGGAGAAAACGCATACGCACTTTTTGGCCAAGTGCATCATTGTCGAAGTTGTGCCCCTCTTCGTGTGCTTTAAAGGCGATTCCAATGTACCTCTTGAAATCTGTTTCCTGCTATTCTGCCTCGATTTCAAGTCCACCTCGTTGCCTTCCCTCAACAGATTTTTAGACGATAGTTTTCCTTTATTATTCTGTCAGTTTGTGAATTGCTGTGCCCCTGAGCTCCATTTTTCAACTCGTTTTTTGTGAACTGACCGCAAGTCCAAAATTTTGGTGCAGGACCTATACTGGTTCCCGGTGGGTGGCTGAGACTTTGGTTAATTCTTCTTCCTGCCGGAAAATTAGATTGACATGTGACCGTCCAAATGCCTAACAGCTACTCTCTCATTGGTTCTCCATCATGCCTTTCATCCTCTGCCAATTTGGCAACATGTGTGAACCAGGATGTTAAAGGGGCTGTCTCTCCAAGTTGGGTGATTGATAGTAAAGCAGTTGGAAAGTCAAACCGGAGCACCAGGAGAGGGACTATTCGTTGAGTTGTAGAAACCTTTCGTATTCACAGTGTGTCCATTCTCTAGATTTCCTGTATATGTTATTGCTGTCGTAATATTCTCTTCAACCTGCAGAGTTGGGACCCATGGAATGGTTGCCATGCATTACTGCTTTAAAGGGTCTGCATTTGCTCACCCAATCTCACCAATCCTCTCAGTCCCAAGTGTCCAGCCTTATGCCACATCCAGCTGTCATTGTAGATACGGTCATTCAAGGTTTCAACAGCGACCCTGAAGGAATTGTAAAGAATTTCCCAGTTTTTTTGTTTTGTTTTTGAAATTCCTTTTTATAGTGGGTTTGAGCTGATTCTCGCTGCCATGTTTATGCCAGTCTAGACACACTTGATTCCCTTACGGAGACATATCAATACATAGGTTTTAAGATTCTTACTAGTCAGATGTATTCCTCTGCGGGAAATATGGGGTTTTGAGTCCCTTTCACTGAGGAAGGTGTAGGTCTTGTCTATTCCATAGTTGGTTTTTGGAACGGTACCTGTGCTTATATCAAACTCTGGTTTTATGCATCACCCCACCTCTCCTTCACCCTTAAGCAGGCATAAGTGTGTTTTCTAAATGTGAGACTCTGTTCTCTTTCCTAACTCAGTTCATGTGTAGCCATGTTTACAGGATCTTCATAAGTGATATCTTATGATAAGTTTCTTTTTCTGTGTGACTTATTTCACTTAGAATCATCGAACCTGAATCCACTCATTTTGCTTCTACTGGCCTTATGACATTGATTTCATGGCTGAGGGATATTCCATCATACGTAAGTACCACAATTTCTTTACCATTTTTGTCTTTCCTTGGATATTTAAGGTGTCCCGGATTCGAGGTTCTTGTAAGCAGTGCTGCCCTAAATTTTGCGGTGGCTGTGTCTTATTGATATTCAGTTTTCCCAATGTATATTCCCATGACTGGAAGTGACTTAGGTTGTGAAGCTCTGTTGTTTACTTCTTTTAGAGAACACAGTGCACTCCTCCAGGGTGGCTGTTGGCAATTTACATTCCACCCATGAGCATAACAAGGCTTACTGTTCTCCAGAGCCTGTCTTGCCTTTCTGGTTTTTACACATTTTGCAGATGACCCTTTTGACAGGTGGGAAGTGATACTTATTTGTAGTGCAGATTTGCATTGTGCAGTTGCTTGGTTGGTCAAAATCGGCGTATGCGTTTTCTCCTGAATATATTCAGGTGAAAACGCATACGCCCTTTATGGACAATTCCATAATTGTCGAAGTTGTGATGCTTTTCCTGTGTTTAAAGGCAATTCCAATATACTTCTTGAAATCTGTTTCGTGCAATTCTGCATCATTTTAAAGTCTGCCTCGTGGCTTTCCCTCAACAGATTTTTGGAAGAGAGTAGTCCTTTATAACTCTGCAAGTTAGTGAAATGCTGTGCCGCTGTGCTCCAGTTCACAACTCGCGTTTTTGTGAGCTGACCGCAAATCCATAGTTTTGCTTCAGGACCTGTACAGGTTCCGGGGGGGGGGTGGGCAGGCTGAGAGTTTGGTTAATTCTTCTTCGTGACGGGAAATTAGAGTGACATGTGGCCGTCCAAATGCCTACAGCTACTCTCTCATTGGTTCTCCCTTTTCCCTTATATCCTCTGAACAATGTGCCAACTGTGCGAAACAGGTTATACGGGTTGACTCTCCAAGTTGGGAGATTGATATTAAAGCAGTAGGAATGTCAAGTTGGAGCACAAGGAGAGAAAAAAAATTAGTAGAGTTTTAGAAACCTTTCTCCATCAGAGGGTGTCCATTCTCTAGGTTTCCCATACATGTTATAACTGTAGTGATATTCCCATCTACCTGGAGAGTTGGGAACCATGGAATGATGGGCAGGAATTATTGCTTTAGAGGGTCTGCCTTTTCTCACCCAATCTCACCAATCGTCTCAGTCCCAAGTGACCAGCCTTATGCCACATCCAGCTGTCGTTGTAGACAGGGTCATTCCAAGTTTCATCAGAACCCCTGAAGGTATTGTGTAAGAATTAAACTGTTTTTTGTTTTGTTTTGAAATTCATTTTTATAGTGGGTTTGAGCTGCTTCTCACTGCCGTGTTTATGTCGTCCTAGGCACACTTGGTTCCTTTACGGAGACATATCAATACATAGGTTTTAAGATTCTTACTAGTCAGATATATTTCTCTGCCGGGAATTAGGGTGTTGAGTCCCGTTCACTGAGGAAGGAGTAGGGCTTGTCTCTTCTGTATTTGGATTATGGAATGTTACCTGTGCTAATATCAAACTCTGGTTTTGTGTGTCTCCCCACCTCTCCTTTCCCCTTAAGCAAGCATAAGTGTGTTTTCTATATCTGAGACACTGTTCTCTTTCCTAATTCAGTTCATATGTAGCCATGTTTACATTCCCTTCATAAGTGATATCTTATGTCAGAATGCACTATGGCCCTTGTCATAATAATGCTCCATGACACCTGTCATCACAATGCTCTATGCCCTGCTCATCACAATGCTCCATGTCCCTTGTCATCACAATTCTCCACGTCCTTGTCATCACAATGCTACATGACACTTCTCATCACAATGTTACATGCTCTTGTCATCACAATTCTCCATGCACTTGTCATTGCAATGTTCCATGCCCCCTGTCATAGCAAGCTCCAAGTGTTTGTCATCACAATGCTTCATGACCTTGTCATCAAAATTCTCAATGGCCCTTGTCATCACAATGCTCCGTGCCCTTGTCATCACAATGCTCCATGACCCCTGTCATCACAATGCTCCCTGACACCTGTCATCACAATGCTTCATGCCCCTTGTCATTACAGTGCTTCATGATGCTCGTCATCACAATTACGCAAGGTCTTCTCATCACAATGCTCCACGGTTTTGCCATCACAATTCTCCATGCCCTGGTCATCTCAAAGCTCAATGTCCCTCGTCCTCACAATTCTCCACTTCCTTGTCATCACAATGCTCCATGGCACTTCTCATCACAATGTTATATGCTCTTGTCATCACAATACTCCATGCACTTGTCATCGCAATGCTCCATGACCCCTGTCATAGGAAGCTCCATGCGCTTGTCATCACAATGTTTCACGACCTGGACATTAAAATTATCAGTGGACCTTGTCATCTCAATGCTCCATGCCCTTGTCATCAAAATGCTCCTTTACGTTTGTCACAACAATCCTCCATGACACTTGGCATCACAATGCTCCGTGTTATTGTCATCACAATGGAACATGACATATGTCATCACAATGCTCCCTGACACCTGTCTTCACAATACTCCATGACCTTGTCATCACAATGCTTCATGCCCTTGTCATCACAATGTGCCATGCCCACTGTCATCACAATAATCCATGAAACTTGTCAGACAAATGCTCCATGACCCTTTTCATCAAAATGCTCCATGAACACTGTCATCACAATGCACCATGCCCATCATCATAATGCTTCATGCTATTGTCATCACAATGAAATCAAAATGCTCCATGACCTCTGTCATCACAATGCTCCAAACCCTTGTGATCACAATGTTCCATAACACTTGTCATCACAATGCCCCATGACGCTGGTCATCACAATTATCCATGGATTTCTCATCACAATGCCCCATGACATTTGTCATCACAATGCTCAATACACATGTCATCACAATGTTCCCTTACTCTTGTCATCGGTATGCTCCTTGAACCCTTTCATGACAAGGCTCCATGCCTTTTTCATCACAATGATCCATGCACTTTTCATCACAATGCTCCATGCCCTTGTCATCACAATGGTCCTAGACCCCTGTAATCACAATGCTCCATGCCCCTTTTCATCAGAATGCTCCATGAGACTTGGCATCACAAGGCTCCATGGTCTTCTCATCACAATGCTCCAGGACGTTGTCATCAAAATGCTCCATTCCCTTATCATCACAATGCTCCATGACGCCTGTCATCACAATACTCCATGAACGTTTTCAGCCCAATGCTCCATGACCTTCTCATTACAATGCTCCTTGACCAATATCATCACAATGCTCCATGACCACTGTCATCACAACGCTCCATGACACCTGACAACACAATGATCCGGTACTCTTGTCATCACAATGCTCCATTCCCTAGTCATCACAATGCTCCATGACCCCTGTCATCACAAAACTCCATGAACATTTTCAGCCCAATGCTCCATGACACTTGGCATCACAATGATGCATGCCCTTGTCATCCCAATGCTCCTTGACCCCTGTAAACACAATGCTCCTTGACGCTTGCCATCACAGTGCTCCTGGACACCTGTCATCTCAATGCTCCATGCCTTTGTCAGCAAAATGCTACATGACCCTGTCATTACGATGCTCTATGCGCTTGTCCTCACAATACTCCATGAACCTTGGGATCACATTGCTTCCTGCCCTTGTCATCACAATGCTCCATGTTCCTTGAAATCAAAATGATCCAAGACCTCTGTCCTCACAATCCTCCAAACCCTTGTGATCACAATGTTCCATAACACTTGTCATCACAACGCTCCATGATGCCTTTCATCACAATACTCCATGCCCTTTTCATCACAATGCTCCATGACCTTTGTCATCATAATTTTCAATACACTTGTCATCACAATGCTCCCTGACACTTGTCGTCAGAATGCTCCTTGAAACCTGTCACGAAAAGGCTCCATGCCTTTTTCATCACAAAGCCCCATGCCGTTTTCATCACAATGCTCCATGCCAATGTCATCAAATTACTCCACAAGCTTGTCATCAGAATGCTCCCTGACCCTTGTCATCACAATGCTCCAAGCCATTGTCATCACAATGCTCCATTACCTTTGTCATCAGAATCCTCCATGACACTTGGCAACACAATGCTCCATGCCATTGTCATCACAATGGGCCATTACATATGTCATCACAATGCTCCCTGACACCTGTCTTCACAATACTGCATGACCTGGTCATCACAGTGCTCCATGCCCTTGTCATCACAATGCGCCATTCCAACTGTCATCGCAATAATCCATGAAACTTATTAGACCAATGCTCCATGCCCTTGTCATCACAATGTTCCATGCCCTTCTTATCACAATGCTCCACGACCCCTGTCATCACAATTCTCCGTGACTCCAGTCATCACAATGCTTCATGACCTTTGTCATCACCATGGTCCATGCCCTCCTCATCTACAGTCTCTGTGACTTTTTAACCACAATGCTCCATGAACTTTTCATCACAATGCTCTTTGACCCTTGTCATCACAATGCTCTATGCCTTTCTCAGCACAATGCTCCATGACCCTTGTCATCACAATGCTCCATGCGCTTGTCAGCACAATGCTCCATGACCCATGTCATCACAATGCGCCATGCGCTTGTCATCACAGTGCTCCACAATCTTGTCATCACAATGCTCCATAAACCTTGTCATCACAATGCTCCATGCACTTCTCATCAAAATGCTCTCTCACCACTGATATCACAATGTTACATCACTATTCATCACAATACTCCCTCACCCCTGTCATCACAATGTTCCATGACTCCTGTCATCACAATTCTACATGCACTTATCATCACAATGTTCGATGACCCCTGACATCACAATGTTCCATAACCCCTGTCATCAAAATGCTCCATGAACCATTTCATCAAAATGCTCAATGACCCCTGACATCACAATGTTCCATAACCCCTGTCATCAAAATGTTGCATGACCCTTTTCATCAAATTGTTCCATGACCCTGTCATCACAATGCTCCCTGCCCTTCTCATCACAATGCACCACGCCCTTGTCATCAAAATGCTCCATGACCTTTGTCATCACAAAGATCCATGACCCTTTGCATCACAATGCTCCATGTCATGGTCATCACAATGCTCCATGAACGCTCTCATCACATTGCTCCATGCCATTGTCATCACAATGCTACCTGACACATGTCATCAGAATGCTCCATGGCCTTCTCATCACAATGCTCCATGCCCTTGCCATCACAATGCTCCATTACACCTGTGATAACAATGCTCCATTACCCCTGCCATCACGATGTTCCATGGCCTTGTCATTACAAGGCTCCATGACCCTTCTCATCACAATGCTCCAAGACCCCTGTAATCACAATGCTCCATGCCCCTTTTCATCTCAATGATCCATGAACCCTGTCATCATAATGCACCATGCCCATCATCATAATGCTTCATGCTATTGTCATCACAATGAAATCAAAATGATCCATGACCTCTGTCATCACAATGCTCCAAACCCTTGTGATCACAATGTTCCATAATACTTGTCATCACAACGCCCCATGATGCTGGTCATCACAATTATCCATGGACTTCTCATCACAATGCTCCATGACCCTTGTCATCACAATTCTCAATACACTTGTCATCACAATGCTCCCTGACACCTGTCGTCAGTATGCTCATTGAACCCTGTCATGACAAGTCTCCATGCCTTTTTCATCACAGTGATCCATGCCCTTTTCATCACAATGCTCCATGCCATTGTCATCACAATACTCCACAAGCTTGTCATCAGAATGCTCCGTGACACTTGTCATCACAATGATCCATGACCCCTGTCGTCACAATGCTCCATGACACCTGTCATCACAATGCTCCATGCCCCTTGTCATTACAGTGTTCCATGATGCTCGTCATCACAATTATCCATGGTCTTCTCATCACAGTGCTCCACGGTCTTGCCATCACAATGCTCCATGCCCTGGTTATGACAATGCACCATGTCCCTTGTCATCACAATTCTCCACGTCCTTGTCATCACAGTGCTCCATGACAGTTCTCATCACTATGTTACATGCTCTTGTCATCACAATTCTCCATGCACTTGTCATCGCAATGCCCCATGACCCCTGTCATAGCAAGCTCCATGCCTTTGTTATCACAATGCTTCACGACCTTTTCATCAAAATTCTCACTGCCCGTTGTCATCACAATGCTCCATGCCCTGGTCATCACAATGATCCAAGCCCTTGTCATCACAATGCTCCATTACCTTTGTCATCACAATCCTCCATAACACTTGGCATCACAATGCTCCATGCCATTGTCATCACAATGGACCATGAAATATGTCATCACAATGCTCCCTGACACCTGTCTTCACAATACTCCATGACCTTGTCTTCACAATGCTCCATGACCTTGTCATCACAATGTGCCATGCCCACTGTCAACACAATTATCCATGAAACTTGTCAGACCAATGCCCTATGCCCCTGTCATCACAAAGCTCCATGCCCTTGTCATCACAATGCTCCATGACCCCAGTCACCACAATTCTCCATGACTCCAGTCTTCACAAGGCTTCATGACCTGTGTCATCACAATGGTCCATGCCCTCATCATCACAAGGCTCTGTGAACTTTGTCACCACAATGCTCCATGAACTTTTCATCACAATGCTCCGTGACACTTGTCATCACAATGCTCCGTGCCTTTGTCAACTCAATACTCCATGACCCTTGTCATCACAATGCTCCACAACCTTGTCATCACAATGCTCCATAAAGATTGTCATCACAATGCTCCATGCACTTCTTATAAAAATGCTCTCTCACCACTGATATCAACATGTTCCCTCACTAGTCATCACAATACACCCACTCCCCTGTCATCACAATGGTCCTTAAACCCTGTCATGGAAATGTTCCATGACCCTTGACATCTCAATGTTCCATAACCCCTGTCATCAAAATGTTCCATGACACTTTTCCTCAAATTGCTCCATGACCCTGTTATCACAATGCTCCCTGCCCTACACAACAGAATGCACCACACCTCTTGTCATCAAAATGCTCCATGACCTTTGTCATCACAAAGCTCCATGACCCTTGGCATCACAATGCTGCATGCCATTGTCATCACAATGCTCCATGAAACTTCTCATCACATTGTTCCATGCCCTTGTCATCACAGGCTACATGATGCTTTTCATCACAATGCTCGATGCCATTCTTATCACAATGCTCCATGCGCTTGTCATTACAATCCTCCATGACCCATGTATCACAGTGTTCCATGCCCTGGTCATCACAATGCTCCATGACCCCTGTCATAAAAATGCTCCATGACCACTGCCATCACAATGTTCCACGGCCTTGTCATCACAAGGCTCCATGTCCCTTGTCATCACAGTGCTCCAAGACCCCTGTAATCACAATGCTCCATGCCCTTGTCATCACAAAGCTCCATGACGCATGTCATCAGAATTCTCCATGGCCTTCTCATTCACGATGCTCCATGCCCTTGTCATCACAATGCTCCAAGACTCCTGTAATCACAATGCTCCATGCCCCTTTTCATCTCAATGCTCCATGAACCCTGTCATCACAATGCAGCATGCCCATCATCATAATGCTTCAGGCTATTGTCATCACAATGAAATCAAAATGCCCCATGACCTCTGTCATCACAATGCTCCAAATCCTTGTGATCAAAATGTTCCATAACACTTATCATCACAACGCCCCATGACGCTCGTCATCACAATTATCCATCGTCTTCTCATCACAATGCTCCATGACCTTTGTCATCACAATGCTCAATACCCTTGTCATCACAATGCTCCCTGACACTTGTCGTCAGTATGCTCCTTGAACCCTGTCATGACCAGGCTCCATGCCTTTTTCATCACAATGATCCATGCCCTTTTCATCACAGTGCTCCAAGACCCCTGAAAACACAATGCTCCATGCCCTTGTCCTCACAAAGCTCCATGATGCATGTCATCAGAACGCTCCATGGCCTTCTCATCCCAATGCTCCATGCCCTTGTCACCACAATGCTCCAAGACCTCTGTAATCACAATGCTGCATGCCCCTTTTCCTCAGAATGCCCCATGAGACATGTCATCACAAGGCTCCATGGTCTTCTCATCACAATGCTCCAGTACCTTGTCATCACAATGCTCCATGACGCCTCTCATCACAATACTCCATGAACATTTTCAGCCCAATGGTCCATGACCTTCTCATCACAATGCTCCCTGACCCCTGTCATCACAATGCTCCATGACCACTGTCATCACAACGCTCCATGAACCCTGACGACACAATGATCCGGGACTCTTGTCATCAAAATGCTCCATGAACCTTGTCATCACAATGATCCATGCTCTTGTCATCCCAATGCTCCATGACCCCTGTAATCACAATGCTCCATGACGCTTGTCATCAAAGTGCTCCATGAACCTTGTCATCACAATGCTCCTTGCCTTTGTCAGCAAAATGCTACATAATCTTGTCATCACAATGCTCCATGCGCTTGTCATCACAATCCTCCATGACCCTTGGGATCACATTGCTTCATGCCCTTGTCATCTCGCTCTTGCCTTTCTGGTTTTTACAGATATACAGATGTCCCTTTCGACCGGTGGGAAGTGACAATTCTTTGTAGTGTGGATTTGCATTGCATGCTTGCTTCATTGGCCAGAAAGGACGTATGCGTTTTCTCCTGAATATATTCAGGGGAAAAGGCATACGCCCTTTTTGGCCAAGTGCATCACCGTCCAAGTTGGGATGCTTTTTCTGTGCTTCAAAGGCGATTCCAATTTACCTCTTGAAATATGTTTTGTGCAATTCTGCCTCATTTTCAAGTCCGCTTCATTGCCTTCCCTCAACAGATTTCTGGAAGAGAGTAGTCCTTTATAACTCTGCAGGTTTTTGAATTGCTGGGCCCCTGAGCTCCAATTTTCAAATCCCATTTTTGTGAGCTGGCCGCAAATCCACAATTTTGCTTCAGGACCTATACTGGTTCCAGGGGTGGCTTTATTGGTTCCCTGTGGGTGGCTGAGGCTTTGGTTAATTCTTCTTCCTGACGGGAAATTAGAGTGACATGTGCCCGTCCAAATGCCTACATCTACTCTCTGATTGGCTCTCCCTCTTCCCTTTCATCATCTGCACAAATAGCAAACTGTGCGAACCAGGAGGTTATAGGGGCTGACTCTGCTAAGTTGGGAGATTGATAGTAAAGCAGTTGGAATGCCAAAGTGGAGCACAAGGAGAGGAAAAATTAGGAGAGTTTTAGAAACCTTTCGCCATCACAGGGTGTCCATTCTCTAGGTTTCCCATACATGTTATAACTGTAGTGATATTCCCTTCTACCTGGAGATTTGGGACCCATGGAATGGTGGCATGCATTACTACTTTAAAGGTTCTGCATTTTCTCTCCCAATCTCACCAGTCCTCTCAGTCCCAAGTGTCCAGCCTTATGTCTCATCCAGCTGTCTTTGCAGATAGGGTCATTCCAGGTTTCATTAGAACCCCTGAAGGAATTGTGTAAGAATTTTGCTGTTTTTTGGTTTTGTTTTTGAAATTCATTTTTATTATGGGGTTGAGCTGGTTTTCACTGACCTGTTTATGCCAGTCTAGACACAATTGATTTCCTTACGGAGACATATGAATACATAGGTTTTAAGATTCTTACTAGTCAGATATATTCCTCGGCGGGGAATAGGGGTGTTGAGTCCCATTCACTGAGGAAGGTGTAGGTCTTGTCTATTCTGTATTTGGTTTATGGAATGGTACCTGTGCTAATATCATACTCTGGTTTTATGCATCACCCCACCTCTCCATTCCCCTGAAGCAGGCATAAGAGTTTTTTTCTAAATGTGAGACTCTGTTCTCTTTCCTAATTCAGTTCATGTGTTGTGATATTGACATTCCCTCTATAAGTGATATCTTATGATAAGATTCTTTTTCTGTGTGACTAATTTCCCTTAGAATCATCATACCTAAATCCACTCATTATGCTGCTACTGGCCTTATATACACTGATTTCACGTCTGAGTGATATTCCGTTGTACAAAATTACCACAAGTTCTTTATGCATTTCTCTTTTTCCTGGGATATTTTAGGTGTACCAAAGTTGAGGTTCTTGTATGCAGAGCAGCCCTAAACTTTGGGGTGCCTGTGTCTTATTGATATTTAGTCTTCCCAAGTCATATGCCCGTGAGTTGAAGTCCCCTTTGCTTGGGGGCTTTGTATTTTAGAAGTTTTAGGAAACAGCATACACTTCTTCAGAGTGGCTCTTGGATATTTATACCCCACTCATCAGCGTGACTAGGCTCCCTGTTTTCCATGGCCTCTCCTGCATTTCTGGTTTGTACACATTTTTTGGATTGCCTTTCTGAGCAGTGGAAATTGAGACTCCTTTGTTGTGCAGATTTGCATTTCCCTCTTGCTTGGTTGGCCAAAAATTCTGCATGTGTTTTTTTCCTGAAGATATTCACGAAAAAAACGCATACACCCTTTTGCCCAACTGCATCATTTTAGAAATTCTGCTGCTTTTCATATGCTTTAAATGTGAGTACAATCTACCTTTTGAAATCTGTTTCCTGCAATTCTGCCTCTCATTCAGATCCTCTTCGTTGCCTTACCTGAATATATTTTTGGACGTTGGTTATCATTTATATCTTTGCAGGTCTTTGAATTGTCTGCTCCTGAGCTCCATTTTGCAACTCGCATTTTTTGTGAGCTGGCCGCCAAACCATTGGATTGCTTCGGGCCCTATTCTGGTTCTGGGGAGGCAGGCTGAGCCTTTGGTTAATTCTTCTTCCTAATGGGAAATTAGAGTGACATGTGCCTGTCAAAACTCCTACAGCTAATCTCTCATTGGTTCCCCCTCTTCCCATTTACCCTCTGCACAAATTGCAAACTGTGGGAAACAGGAGGTTAAAGGTGCTGATTCTCCAAGTGGGGAGGTTGTTAGTAATGTGGCTGGAATGGCGAACCCAGCACCAGGAGATCAAAAATGAGGTGCATTTTAGACACCTTTCCTGAGCACACGGTGTACATTCATCTCGGTTTCGCAGGCATGTTTTCGCTGTCAGAAGACTCCCTTGAACCTGCAGATTTGGGACCCATGGAATGGGTACCAGGCAGTATTACTTTAAAAGGTCTGCATTTCCTCACCCAGCCTCTCTAACATCTCTTAGCGTGCATAGCTTCCAGCCTTATATAATCATCCTGCTGTGGGTCTACATGTGTTCAATCCATGTTACATCGTAGCCCTTCAACAAAAGTTGTAAGAATTTTTGTCTGTCTCACTGTTTTTATAAATAGTTTTAAATTTATTTTTATATTGGTTACAGCTGATTTTCAAAGCTCTGTTTTTTGCTGCTGTACATCCACTTGATTCATGTACTGTGAGACAACAATAACTTCTTTTTCAGATGCTTACCAGTCATATGTATTATTTTCCAGTGACTTGAGTGGGCTGAGTGCAGTTCTTTGAGGTACAGTGTAGGCCTTGTCAGTTATTCAATTTGGTACTTGGAATGGTATCTTTGCTAATTTCAACCTCCTGGATAATACCTCACCATTCCCCACCTTTCCCATTTAGCAGCCTTATGTCTATTTTCTACATATTTGACTATGTTTCTGTTTTGTAATTTATTTCATGTGTAGCCATTTTTGATTCCACCTTTAAGTGACATCTTATGATATGTGTCTTTTTCTTTCTGACATATGTCACTTAGAATGATCGTATGTAACTCCTCCAGAGTTGTTACAACTGGCCTTATTTCATTGATTTCTGGATGAGTAATATTCCACTCTACATAAGTACCCCATCTCTTTTATCCATTTTATCCTTCCAGGGACATTTAGGTTATATCCAAGTTGAGGCCCTTTTTAACAGAGAGGTGGTAAACGTTCGGGTGCCTGTTTTCTGTCGATTTTTGTTTTTCCCAAGGTACACGCCCATGAGTGCAAGTGCCCTATGCTCTGTAGCTCATTTTTTAGATGTTTTACAAACACAATACACTTCTCCAGAGTGGCCGTTGGCAAATTACATTTCCACTATCAGCCTCACAGGGCTCCCTTTTCTCCTCGCCCTGTCCTGCATTTCTGGTGTTTACACTTTATGTGGATGGCCCTTCTGACTGATGTGAAGTGATACATTTTGTGATATTGATTTCCAGTGCCCACCTGTTGGGTTGGATAAAAAGTGTGTATGGCCTTTACTTGAATATATTCAGAAAAAATGCATACACCCTTTTTGGCCAACTGCATCATTGGCGATGTTCAGCCCCTTTTCTTGTGCTTTAATGGGGAGTCCTTTCTACCTCTTCAAATCTGTTTCCTGCCACTCTCCCTTGCTTACAAGTCCTTTTCTGTGACTTACCTCAAGACATTTTTCGACGATAGATATTTTCAACTCTGCAGTTTCATGAATTTTAGTGCCCCTGAGTTCCATTTTTCAACTTGTGTTTTTGGAAACTGGACACAAAACAGCGGGATTTCCTCTAGCCCTATTCTGTTTCCGTGGGCAATTCTAGCCTTTGATGAATTTGTGTTCTGGATTGGAAATTAGAGTGGCATGTGCCTGTCCGAACACCTAAGACATGTCTCTATATTTTTCTCATCCTTCCGCTACATCCTCTGGACAAATTCCAAACTGTGTGCAACAGGATGTTGACGGTGCTGATATCACCAAGTGAGGAGATTGTTAGGAAAGATGCTGGAGGGTTGAACCCGAGCACCATGCAATGAGGAGATGAGGTGCCTTTTCCAAACTCTTTCCGATCAAACGGTGTACCATCCTCTAGGTGTGACAGGCATGTTTTAGCTGTAGGAAGGGTCCCGTGCATGTAAGGAGAACACCGGGGATTTTTCCAAATCAGTGCCTCCCCGAACCCCAAACTGGGGAATTTTTAAGCTACGGCTACACGTATGTCCTTTAAGGGCCTTGGGAAATAGGCAGAGTCCAAACTTTAGATGACTGAAATCTTCAGGGTCAGAGCGCTCACCATCGGCCTTGCTTAGGTTACATTTTATCTGTCATTGATAGATGATGTCAATAAAAATATCTATTCTTTTTCAGATTATTTCCCCTTATAGGTTATTGCAAAATATTCAGTGTAGTTCCCTGTGCTATACAGTAGTTCCTTGTTGATGATCTATTTTATACATAGCAGTGTGTATGTGTTAATCCCAAACTGTTAATTTATCCCTTCTCCTACCTTTCCCCTTTGGTAATAATAAATTATAAGGTTTTATACTTCTCAGAAATGGGGGAGCTGAAAGAGAGGTATCATTTTCAATGGAAAAGCATTCAAAACAAGATTGAAGCTTCAGCCAAGAGTATTCGATGTACATCCATGAAAATAAATCACTTCATTTCTCTAATGTTGACCTGACAAATAAGACAGACGTCTTCACTGAACTTGCTTATAGGAAAGTGATGGAAATATCAAATGTAAGTCTTAGAAACATCTTATTTTACCCGAGCATTATACACTGCTCTATGTTAACTACAGTTTGGCTCACACATCTGTTCATTGAAGTTACAATGTTCTCAATTTCTGTTACTGATCCTCCAGAGTGGACCCCAACAGGAGTCCCCGTGCCCAGTGTCATTGGAGCCAACAGATCAAGACTGAGTTTGGTTCAGAAGCAAAGGAAACATTATTTTGAAAACAGAATGGAGAGGTGAGAGCGTGCACTCCCCCATGGGCTGTGGGCTGGGCTGCTGTGTAGGGTCCCCGGCAGCGTCAGTGGGAGGGAGGGGATGGAGCTCTCGAGGGCTGAGTTGGCTGCAGCTCAGGCTCTATGCCGCGGAGTCTGCATGGGACCCCACTAGCTGAGGTGTCGACCCAGCCATTCTGCACTAGGAAATTGGGTCTGAAGTGCCGGGTGTGGGACCTCTGCATGCGGAACCCTAGGAGCATGTGAAATTAGACAAAGCACAAAGGAAAAACAGGTTAGACTTTATTTTATTGCCCAGATTCTCTTTTTATCTCCCAGGAATTTTTAATGAACATTGCCGGAGACGAACACCTCCTCTGTTTTTTGTTCCGTTCCTTATTCTTGGGGTGTTGAGGGTGCAGACCCCTCTTTTGTAACTGCTTCTTGTTGTGGTGGGAGCCCTGATACATGGGGGGAGGGTCAAAAGTCTCCATACCAGCCTCCTGGTGAGGTTGATTGTCCCAAGGCCTCCTGCCTCACTTCTCGTCCGCCTGAGCACCAGCATTGGAAGTGTTACAGATTCTAATGACCTTTAAGGGTCCAGGAAAGAGAGGCGCAGAGATGCTGCGGTGGCAGGTTTCACCCCACCCCACATATGTTCGGCGACCTTAGGCTGACAGTTTTTGCCAGACTAGATGCTCTGACCAGTAGTCTGTGCTTTCTTTAATTAGGTCCCTGAATTAATGTACAAACAGCACCATGTGTCAGAGCCCTGCCCGCACAACTCCCAGACAGTCCAGGGTCAGTGGTGATCCAGGACCATGACGTCCACTGAGTCAACGGCCTTTAGAAGTAGCCAGCAGTCCAGCCGGTCATATTGGCCACCATCACCGCGGTGTCTGTAGGGTTTTCTATGGTGAAAGCGTGATATACGTTTCCCCCGCCAAGCTTATTAGCTCCCCTCTGGGTGCAGTAAGTCCTGCAAGCAGTAGTCTGCTCTTTCGGGGCACAGTCTTGTCGTTTTCTGAGAGAAACTCCAGGTCAAGTGATGGTCACACGAGTCATCTTGGGGGCCCGTTGCCCCCGTTTATCTCTCTGGAGGTTGGAGTTGGAGGGCCTCCTCACTCGAGGTCAGTGTGTCCACAGAGCGACCCCTGCAACTTCAGGGCATGATGGGTGGTTAGGATCACCACGTGGGGTCCTTTTCCCTTAGGAGGGAGCTGGCCTTGCGGGCTGCTGATTTCCAGCTTTTTAGATACCCCAGTATCCTGGCCTGATGAGTCGGTGGGCAAAGCCCTTGGTGACCATAGTTTATCATACCTGAAGGGCATTCTTGTGTTGCTCCATTTCAAGTGGTCCCAGTTTTTGCACTAAGGCTCCAAGGGCGATTAACCTTTGACCGGGTATGTAAAGGTCAAAGGGTTTAGCTAAATTAGGCAGTTCCTGGGCAAGGGTCTGTATTGACTGCTCTTTCCATTCTTGAAAGGCTGCTTCTGGATTCTATTCAAAAGGATCATCATCTTTTCGTGTCAGTGTTTCATGTAGAGGCCCAGCTATTACACTGTAGTTAGGGATCCAGATGCAGAAAACCTTGGCCTCCCCAGGAACCCCTAAGCTGTCTTCTAGTTGTAGAAGAGGTAAGGCTGCAAATGGCTTCTTCCCTATCCTGGGATGCGTTTCTCCGAATATCTGTGAGAATGAAGCCCAGGCATGTCACCTTAGCCTGGGATATTTGAGCGTTTTTCTTGGACACCTTCTATCCTTTCTTGGCTAGGTAGTTCAGAGGCGTCTTTAGTAGGCCTGGCGATAAGAATGTCATCTGCATATTGAAGGAGTGTTCCCTTATACAGAGGTTGAACTTTTAGGTCTTTAGAGGACATTTCCCCAATGATGGTGTGGGGATTTTTGAACCATTGGGGCAGGACGGCCCAGCATTATTGCTTTTGTTGCATGTTGTGTCCTGCCACTCACAAGCCAAAAATTCTTGTGACTCTGAGATGAATGGAATACAGAAGAAGGCATCATTGAAGTTTAATACAGAATGCCATGGCCTGGTGGAAGGTAGAATGACCAGCAGGGAGTAGGAAATAGGAGCTACTGGATGTATATCCTCGGTGGCTTCACTGACTGTCCTGATATCCTTTACCAGGTCTCCAGCAGCCCATGGGGTCTCGTGGTCAGGCCAATCCCAGGATATGGAGCTCACCTGGGCGGCACCCCTACCCCACAGCCCACGGGGCTCTCGTGGTCAAGTCCCTCCCAGGGTATGGAGCTCACCTCTGCAGCTACCCAGCAGCCCATGGGGCTCTCCTACTCAGGCCCTTCCCAGGATACAGAGCTCCCCTGGGCAGGTACCCCAGCAGGGCTGGACACACAGGAACTGTGCACATAGCCCACCTTGCAGAGAACCCACAGCTCACCTGTCGCTCACAGCTGACACAGAACACCTCAGAGCAGGACTTGAACTAACAAACAGCAGCTCTGACAGGTCTGTGACCATGGCTATCACTCTCTGCAGGCTCTTTCTGCCTGGTCTTCCAGACACTTCCACTGCAGCCAGGGCACCAGGCCTCTGTCTCCACCCACCATCACTCCTCTCCCTGACTCCTGGGTTACTCTTATTAGGATAGGGTCTTCTTGAAGTTGTTTTCCACTCATGGACCAGATAAAATGATAAGAAAACAAGCCGCAGCTGCAGCCCCTTGTCTATCCTGACGCTCAAGAGCCCACACCTGTTCCTAGGGCCTGGCCCGTTTAGCAAGTTTCATTTTCTGCAACTGTGAACCCTGAGGGGTGAGGATTGGCTGATTTTGGCAGCCTGAAACTGCCTGCCGGCCCGCCACAGGTGTCCCTGGTTTGAGGGCAATATAAACAGCACTCCAGTGAGCGACAGCCCTTGTAGCTGTGACTGACGGCATATTCTCTGCCCCGTAGGCAGTTCCGGAGCTGTGCTGGTGGGAGGGAGTGAGGGTCCGTGGCTTTGTGGGTGGCCCAGTGTGAGTGGGGCTCTGCTGGACTTTCTGCAGGAGTTGCCAGGCTGCCACCTGCTAAAGAAGAGGATGTGTCACCGATACCTGCCACTGGAATTTCTCCCCAGGCAGAGGTGAGGTAGTAAAAAAGCAGTGGGGGCCGTGGCAGGAGGGGTATCTCAGGCAGGGAAATGGAAAGCTTCCAGAAGAGCATCTGGGGACAGGACCATCCTGACTGGCCTGCAGGCACCAAGTCGGCCTGCGTGCTGTCACTGTTGTGGCTCCACAGCCCTTTCTCTAGGCTTTCAAGCCCTTGTACATATTCAGGTGTTTTACCTGGGAAGGGTGGCAAAAGTTCAACAGCAGCTGGCCTGGGGCTCAGCTCACGGTTACTCACAGATGCCTCGGCATGGCCCCCTCTTTGCAATGAGGATGCTCCTTGCGTAGGAGTGGGCTGCTGGCTCTATGGGAGATGATTCCCCACCTCTGACCAATTTCAGAATTGTTTACCGCTGGAGCAAGTGCCCTGATAGTGTTTTCCTCTGTCTAACTGGTGGGTTCAGGTTATTTTTTTTTCTTTTTTTGTTCAAGTTAGATTTTATTCCTATTTTATGTATTTATAGATATAAGCATGGAAATCATTCATTCATATAAATACATCTGTGTGAAGGGAAGAACTTTTTTCTGTTTTATTTTTAAATTTTATTTTTTAAATTTTGAAATTTAATTTTATTTATTTTTTTATACAGCAGGTTATTATTAGTTATGTATTTTATGCATATACATGTGTACAGTTCAATCCCAATCTCCCAACTCATCCCACCACCACCACCCCATGGCTTCCCACACTAGGTGTCCATACGTGTGTTCTCTACCTCTGTGTCTCTATTTCTTCCCTGCAAACCAGTTCATCTGTACCATTTTTCTAGGTTCCACATATATGCATTAATATACCATATTTGTTTTTCTCTTTCTGACTTACTTCATTCTGTATGACAGTCTCTAGATCCATCGACGTCTCTACAAATGACCCAGTTTCATTCCGTCTTATGGCTGAGTAATATTCCATTTTATATATGTACCACATCTTTATCCATTCGTCTGTCTGTGGGTATTTAGGTTGCTTCCATTACCTGGCTATTGTAAATAGTGCTGAAATGAGCATTGTGGTGAATGTGCCTTTTTGATTTATGGTTTTCTCTGGGTATATGAACAGAAGCGGGATTGCTGGATCATATGGTAATTCTATATCTAGGTTTTTTAAGGAAACTCCATACTGTTCTCCATAGTGACTGTATCAATTTACATTTCCACCACTAGTGGAAGAGGGATCCTTTTGTCCACACCCTCCCCAGAATTTGTTGTTTGTACATTTTCTGATGATGCCGATTCTAACAGGTGTGAGGTGATACCTCATTGTAGTTTTGATTTGCATTTCTCTAATAATTAGTGATGTTGAGCAGCTTTTCATGTGCGTCTTGGCCATCTCTGTGTCTTCTTTGAAGAAACGTCTCTTTAGATCTTCTGCCCATTTTTGTATTGGGTTGTTTGTTTTTTTAATATTAAGCTGCATGAGCTCTTTATATATATTGGAGATTAAACCTTTGTCCATTGATTCGTTTGCAAATATTTTCGCCCATTCTGAGGGATGCTTTTTGCCATTCCCGTTTTTTTAACAAAAAAAGAAAGAAAGAAAAAGAAGCAGAACACTAATGTGTGTAAAATATGCCTTTTGAAACTGTCGTTTTGAAATATGGACATACTTTGAATTTTTTGGTCGATATATGAACCCGGTATTTGTTTTCAGGGCAGGTGTCCTTTACAGGCCTGCAATGATTTTGAATATCAACTGACCATTAGCGCTGGGATTAAAGCTGCTGTTTTGTGAAACGGCCACAAGGTGGCAGCAGTTCTCCCTTACCAAATCTGCTTACTAGAGCAACAGAGCCTCAATGGAAGTCATGTTCTAGATTGGAATTTAGAATGGAATGTGCCAGGAGAAAGCCCCTCAAGTTTGTCTCACTGCTTCTTGTTCGAGTTTTTAATGTAATTTTTTATTTTTTATTACAGCAAATATGATTACAATGTTTGGCTTGTTGTAGGTGTGGAAGATGTGGTTCTTTTACACATACACATATGTCTGTTCTTCCTGGGATCCTTTTCCCATGTACCTTATGACAGAATGTTGAGTAGTCTTCTCTTGGTATTCTGTAGGTCTTTGGTGATTATATATGTCACCTGTGTTTGTATATGTCTGTTAACCCCAATATCATAATGAAACCAATCCTCACACCTTTCCATTGGTGAACCATAAGTTTGTTGAATGAATCTGTGATTGCCCTTCTCCGTGGAAATATCTGCCCTGGTATCCATTTTTCGGTCACACCTATAAGAGATATGATACGATATGTGTCTTTCACTTTCTGACTTACTACAAGTCACGTGATTACCTCTAGACACACCTACGGTGCTGCAAATGGCATTGTGTCCTTTTATTCCTTGGCTTCTATTCTGCCTTAGCGAGGTCCATTTTCAACAATGTGATTCCCTGAGGGCTGAGGATTAGCTGACTTGGGTAGCCTGACCCTGCCGGCCGGCCCTCCCCAGGTGTGCCTGGGTTGAGTTCAATATAAACAGCGCTGCAGGCAGCAATAGCCCCTGAAGCTGTGCCTGACTCCATATTCTCTGCCCCGTCAGCAGTCTCGGGGCTGCTCTGGAGGGAGGGACTGAGGGGCCACGGCTTTGTGGGTGGCCCGGTGTGAGTGGGTCTCTGCTGGACTTTCTGCAGGAGTTGCCAGGTTTCCACCTGTAAAGAAGAGGATGTGTCACCCATAAATTCCGCTGGAATTTCTCTCCGGACAGAGGTGAGGAAGGAAAAAAGCAGTGGGTGCCGGGACAGGAGGGGTATCTCAGGCAGGGCAATGGAAATCTTCCAGAAGAGTGCCCAGGGCCAGGACCATACTGGCTGGCCTGCAGGCCCAAGTTGGCCTGCGTGCTGTCGCTGGTGTGGCTCCACACCCCTTCCTCTAGGCTTTCAAGCCCTTGTACATATTCAGGTGTTTTACCTGGGAAGGGTGGGAAAAGTTCAACAGCAGCTGGCCTGGGGATCAGCTCACGGTTACTCACAGATGCCTCGGGTCCCTTTCACTGAGGAAGGTGTAGGTCTTGTCTATTCCATAGTTGGTTTTTGGAACGGTACCTGTGCTTATATCAAACTCTGGTTTTATGCATCACCCCACCTCTCCTTCCCCCTTAAGCAGGCATAAGAGTGTTTTCTAAATGTGAGACACTGTTCTCTTTCCTAACTCAGTTCAAGTGTAGCCATGTTTACAGGATCTTCATAAGTGATATCTTATGATAAGATTCTTTTTCTGTGTGACTTATTTCACTTAGAATCATCATACCTGAATCCACCCATTTTGCTGCTACTGGTCTTATGACATTGATTTCATGGCTGAGGGATATTCCATCGTATGTAAGTACCACAATTTTTTGAACCATTAATATATTTCCTGGGATATTTAAGGTGTACCCAAGTTGAGGTCCTTGTAAGCAGTGCAGCCCTAAATTTTGGGGTGGCTCTGTCTTATTGATTTTCAGTTTTCCCAAGGTATATTCCCTAGACTGGAAGTGCCCTTGGCTCTGTAGCTCTGTTGTTTACTTGTTTTAGGGAACACAATGCACTCCTCCAGAGAGGCAGTTGTCAATTTACATCCCGCCCTTCAGCATAACAAGGCTCCCTGTTCTCCAGGGTCTGTCTTGCCTTTCTGGTTTTTACACATTTTGTGGATGTCTCTTTTGACCGGTGGGAAGTGATTCTTCTTTGTAGTGCAGATTTGCATTGCCCGCTTGATTGCTTGGCCAAAAAGGGCGTATGCGTTTTCTCCTGAATATATTCAGGAGAAAACGCATACGCCCTTTTTGGCCAAGTGCATCATTGTCAAAGTTGTGCCCCTCTTCCTGTGCTTTAAAGGCGATTCCAACGTACCGCTTGAAATCTGTTTCCTGCTATTCTGCCTCGCTTTCACGTCGGCCTCGTTGCCTTCCCTCAACAGATTTTTGGACGATACTTGTCCTTTATTAATCGGTCAGTTTGCGGATTGCTGTGCCCCTGAGCTCCATTTATCAACTCGTTTTTGGTGAGCTGACTGCAAGTCCAAAATTTTGGATCAGGAACCATACTGGTTCCCGGTGGGTGTCTGAGACTTTGGTTAATTCTTCTTCCTGCCGGGAAATTACAGTGATATGTACCCGTCCAAATGCCTAACAGCTACTCTCTCATTGGTTCTCCCTCTTCCCTTTCATCCTCTGCCAAATTGGCAACCTGTGCGAACCAGGAGGTTAAAGGGGCTCTCTCTCCAAGTTGGGAGGTTGATAGTAAAGCAGATGGAAAGTCAAACCGGAGCACAAGGAGAGGGACTATTCGTTGAGTTTTAGAAACCTTTCGTATTCACAGTGTGTCCGTTCTCTAGGTTTCCCGTACATGTTATAACTGTAGTAATATTCCCTTCAACCTGGAGAGTTCGGACCCATGGAATGGGTGCCATGCATTATTGCTTTAAAGGGTCTGCATTTGCTCACCCAATCTCACCAATCGTCTCAGTCCCAAGTGTCCAGCCTTATGCCACATCCAGCTGTCGTTGTAGATAGGGTCATTCCAGGTTTCATCAGAGACCCTGAAGGAATTGTAAAGAATTTCCCAGTTTTTTTGTTTTGTTTTTGAAATTCATTTTTATAGTGGGTTTGAGCTGATTCTCGCTGCCATGTTTATGCCAGTCTAGACACACTTGATTCCCTTACGGAGACATATCAATACATAGGTTTTAAGATTATTACTAGTCAGATATATTCCTCTGCGGGAAATATGGGGTTTTGAGTCCCTTTCACTGAGGAAGGTGTAGGTCTTGTCTATTCCATAGTTGGTTTTTGGAACGGTACCTGTGCTTATATCAAACTGTGGTTTTATGCATCACCCCACCTCTCCTTCCCCCTTAAGCAGGCATAAGAGTGTTTTCTAAATGTGAGACACTGTTCTCTTTCCTAACTCAGTTCAAGCGTTGCCATGTGTACAGGATCTTCATAAGTGATATCTTATGATAAGTTTCTTTTTCTGTGTGACTTATTTCACTTAGAATCATCGTACCTGAATCCACCCATTTTGCTGCTACTGGTCTTATGACATTGATTTCATGGCTGAGGGATATTCCATCGTATGAAAGTACCACAAATTTTTGAACCATTTTTATATTTCCTGGGATACTTAAGGTGTATTCAAGTTGAGGTCCTTGTAAGCAGTGCAGCCCTAAATTTTGGGGTGGCTCTGTCTCATTGATTTTCAGTTTTCCCAAGGTATATTCCCTAGACTGGAAGTGCCCTTGGCTCTGTAGGTCTGTTGTTTACTTGTTTTAGGGAACACAATGCACTCCTCCAGAGAGGCAGTTGGCAATTTACATCCCGCCAATCAGCATAAAAAGGCTCCCTGTTCTCCAGGGCCTGTCTTGCCTTTCTGGTTTTTACACATTTTGTGGATGTCCCTTTTGACCGGTGGGAAGTGATACTTCTTTGTAGTGCAGATTTGCATTGCCCGTTTGGTGGCTTGGCCAAAAAGTGCGTATGCGTTTTCTCCTGAATATATTCAGGAGAAAACGCATACAACCTTTTTGGCCAAGTGCATCATTGTCGAAGTTGTGCCCCTCTTCCTGTGCTTTAAAGGCGATTCCAACGTACCTCTTGAAATCTGTTTCCTGCTATTCTGCGTCACTTTCAAGTCCGCCTCGTTGCCTTCCCTCAACAGATTTTTGGACGATAGTTGTCCTTTATTACTTGGCCAGTTTGTGAATTGCTGTGCCCCTGAGCTCCATTTTTCAACTCGTTTTTGGTGAGCTGACCGCAAGTCCAAAATTTTGGTTCAGGACCTATACTGGTTCCCGGTGGGTGGCTGAGACTTTGGTTAATTCTTCTTCCTGCCGGGAAGTTAGAGTGATATGTGCCCGTCGAAATGCCTAACAGCTACTCTCTCATTGGTTCTCCCTCTTCCCTTTCATCCTCTGCCAAATGGGCAACCTGTGTGAACCAGGAGATTAAAGGGGCTGTCTCTCCAAGTTGGGAGGTTGATAGTAAAGCAGATGGAAAGTCAAACCGGATCACCAGGAGAGGGACTATTCGTTGAGTTTTAGAAACCTTTCGTATTCACAGTGTGTCCTTTCTCTAGGTTTCCCGTACATGTTATAGCTGTAGTAATATTCCCTTCAACCTGGAGAGTTTGGACCCATGGAATGGGTGCCAGGCATTTTTGCTTTAAAGGGTCTGCATTTGCTCACCCAATCTCACCAATCGTCTCAGTCCCAAGTGTCCCTTCTTATGCCACATCCAGCTGTTGTTGTAGATAGGTTCATTCCAGGTTTCATCAGAGACCCTGAAGGAATTGTAAAGAATTTCCCAGTTTTTTTGTTTTGTTTTTGAAATTCCTTTTTATAGTGGGTTTGAGCTGATTCTCGCTGCCATGTTTATGCCAGTCTAGACACACTTGATTCCCTTACGGAGACATATCAATACATAGGTTTTAAGACTCTTACTAGTCAGATATATTCCTCTGCGGGAAATATGGTGTTTTGAGTCCCTTTCACTGAGGAAGGTGTAGGTCTTGTCTATTCCATAGTTGGTTTTTGGAACGGTACCTGTGCTTATATCAAACTCTGGTTTTATGCATCACCCCACCTCTCCTTCCCCCTTAATCAGGCATAAGAGTGTTTTCTAAATATGAGAAACTGTTCTCTTTCCTAACTCAGTTCAAGTGTAGCCATGTTTACAGGATCTTCATAAGTGATATCTTATGATAAGTTTCTTTTTCTGTGTGACTTATTTCACTTAGAATCATCGTACCTGAATCCACCCATTTTGCTACTACTGGTCTTATGACATTGATTTCATGGCTGAGGGATATTCCATCGTACGTAACTACCACAATTTTTTGAACCATTTTTATATTTCCTGGGATACTTAATGTGTATCCAAGTTGAGGTCCTTGTAAGCAGTGCAGCCCTAAATTTTGGGGTGGCTCTGTCTTATTGATTTTCAGTTTTCTCAAGGTATATTCCCTAGACTGGAAGTGCCCTTGGCTCTGTAGCTCTCTTCTTTACTTGTTTTAGGGAACACAGTGCACTCCTCCAGAGAAGCAGTTGGCAATTTACATCCCGCCCGTCAGCATAACAAGTCTCCCTGTTCTCCAGGGCCTGTCTTGCATTTCTGGTTTTTACACATTTTGTGGATGTCCCTTTTGACCGGTGGGAAGTGATACTTCTTTGTAGTGCAGATTTGCATTGCCCGCTTGCTTGCTTGGCCAAAAAGGGCGTATGTGTTTTCTCCTGAATATATTCAGGAGAAAACGCATACGCACTTTTTGGCCAAGTGCATCATTGTCGAAGTTGTGACCCTCTTCCTGTGCTTTAAAGGCGATTCCAATGTACCTCTTGAAATCTGTTTCCTGCTATTCTGCCTCGCTTTCAAGTCCACCTCGTTGCCTTCCCTCAACAGATTTTTGGACGATAGTTGTCCTTTATTACTCGGCCAGTTTTTGAATTGCTGTGACCCTGAGCTCCATTATTCAACTCGTTTTTTGTGAGCTGACCGCAAGTCCAAAATTTTGGTTCAGGACCTATACTGGTTCCCGGTGGGTGGCTGAGACTTTGGTTAATTCTTCTTCCTGCCGGGAAATTAGAGTGATATGTGCCCGTCCAAATGCCTAACAGCTACTCTCTCATTGGTCCTCCCTCTTCCCTTTCATCCTCTGCCAAATTGGCAACCTGTGTGAACCAGGAGGTTAAAGGGGCTGTCTCTCCAAGTCGGGAGGTTGATAGTAAAGCAGATGAAAAGTCAAACTAGAGCACCAGGAGAGGAACTATTCGTTGAGTTTTAGAAACCTTTCGTATTCACAGTGTGTCCGTTCTCTAGGTTTCCCGTACATGTTATAGCTGTAGTAATATTCCCTTCAACCTGGAGAGTTGGGACTCATGGAATGTGTGCCAAGCATTTGTGCTTTAAAGGGTCTGCATTTGCTCACCCAATCTCACCAATCCTCTCAGTCCCAAGTGTTCCTCCTTATACCACATCCAGCTGTCGTTGTAGATAGGGTCATTCCAGGTTTCATCAGAGACCCTGAAGGAATTGTAAAGAAGTTCCCAGTTTTTTTGTTTTGTTTTTGAAATTCCTTTTTATAGTGGGTTCGAGCTGATTCTCGCTGCCATGTTTATGCCAGTCTAGACACACTTGATTCCCTTACGGAGACATATCAATACATAGGTTTTAAGATTCTTACTAGTCAGATATATTCCTCTGCGGGAAATATGGTGTTTTGAGTCCCTTTCACTGAGGAAGGTGTAGGTCTTGTCTATTCCATAGTTGGTTTTTGGAACGGTACGTGTGCTTATATCAAACTCTGGTTGTATGCATCACCCCACCTCTCCTTCCCCCTTAAGCAGGCATAAGAGTGTTTTCTAAATGAGAGACACTGTTCTCTTTCCTAACTCAGTTCAATTGTAGCCATGTTTAAAGGATCTTCATAAGTGATATCTTATGATAAGTTTCTTTTTCTGTGTGACTTATTTCACTTAGAAGCACCGAACCTGAATCCACCCATTTTGCTGCTACTGGTCTTATGACATTGATTTCATGGCGGAGGGATATTACATCGTATGTAAGTACCACAATTTTTTGAACCATTTTTATATTTCCTGGGATATTTAAGGTGTACCCAAGTTGAGGTCCTTGTAAGCAGTGGAGCCCTAAATTTTGGGGTGGCTCTGTCTTATTGATTTTCAGTTTTCCCAAGGTATATTCCCTAGACTGGAAGTGCCCTTGGCTCTGTAGCTGTGTTCTTTACTTGTTTTAGGGAACGCAATGCACTCCTCCAGAGAGGCAGTTGGCAATTTACATCCCGCCCATCAGCATAACAAGGCTCCCTGTTCTCCAGGGCCTGTCTTGCCTTTCTGGTTTTTACACATTTTGTGGATGTCCCTTTTGACCGGTGGGAAGTGATACTTCTTTGTAGTGCAGATTTGCATTGCCCGCTTGCTTGCTTGGCCAAAAAGGGCGTATGCATTTTCTCCTGAATATATTCAGGAGAAAACGCATACGCCCTTTTTGGCCAAGTACATCATTGTCGAAGTTGTGCCCCTCTTCCTGTGCTTTAAAGGCGATTCCAACGTACCTCTTGAAATCTGTTTCCTGCTATTCTGCCTCGCTTTCAAGTCCGCCTCGTTGCCTTCCCTCAACAGATTTTTGGACGATAGTTGTCCTTTATTTCTCGGCCAGTTTGTGAATTGCTGTGCCCCTGAGCTCCATTTTTCAACTCGTTTTTGGTGAGCTGACCGCAAGTCCAAAATTTTGGTTCAGGACCTATACTGCTTCCCGGTGGGTGGCTGAGACTTTGGTTAATTCTTCTTCCTGCCGGGAAATTACAGTGATATGTGCCCGTCCAAATGCCTAACAGCTACTCTCTCATTGGTTCTCCCTCTTCCCTTTCATCCTCTGCCAAATTGGCAACCTGTGCGAACCAGGAGGTTAAAGGGGCTGTCTCTCCAGGTTGGGAGGTTGATAGTAAAGCAGATGTAAAGTCAAACCGAAGCACCAGGATAGGGACTATTCGTTGTGTTTTAGAAACCTTTCGTATTCACAGTGTTTCCGTTCTCTAGGTTTCCCGTACATGTTATAGCTGTAGTAATATTCCCTTCAACCTGGAGAGTTGGGACTCATGGAATGGGTGCCAAGCATTTGTGCTTTAAAGGGTCTGCATTTGCTCACCAAATCTCACCAATCCTCTCAGTCCCAAGTGTCCCTCCTTATGCCACATCCAGCTGTCGTTGTAGATAGGGTCATTCCAGGTTTCATCAGAGACCCTGAAGGAATTGTAAAGAAGTTCCCAGTTTTTTTGTTTTGTTTTTGAAATTCCTTTTTATAGTGGGTTCGAGCTGATTCTCGCTGCCATGTTTATGCCAGTCTAGACACACTTGATTCCCTTACGGAGACATATCAATACATAGGTTTTAAGATTCTTACTAGTCAGATATATTCCTCTGCGGGAAATATGGTGTTTTGAGTCCCTTTCACTGAGGAAGGTGTAGGTCTTGTCTATTCCATAGTTGGTTTTTGGAACGGTACGTGTGCTTATATCAAACTCTGGTTGTATGCATCACCCCACCTCTCCTTCCCCCTTAAGCAGGCATAAGAGTGTTTTCTAAATGAGAGACACTGTTCTCTTTCCTAACTCAGTTCAATTGTAGCCATGTTTAAAGGATCTTCATAAGTGATATCTTATGATAAGTTTCTTTTTCTGTGTGACTTATTTCACTTAGAAGCACCGAACCTGAATCCACCCATTTTGCTGCTACTGGTCTTATGACATTGATTTCATGGCGGAGGGATATTACATCGTATGTAAGTACCACAATTTTTTGAACCATTTTTATATTTCCTGGGATATTTAAGGTGTACCCAAGTTGAGGTCCTTGTAAGCAGTGGAGCCCTAAATTTTGGGGTGGCTCTGTCTTATTGATTTTCAGTTTTCCCAAGGTATATTCCCTAGACTGGAAGTGCCCTTGGCTCTGTAGCTCTGTTCTTTACTTGTTTTAGGGAACACAATGCACTCCTCCAGAGAGGCAGTTGGCAATTTACATCCCGCCCATCAGCATAACAAGGCTCCCTGTTCTCCAGGGCCTGTCTTGCCTTTCTGGTTTTTACACATTTTGTGGATGTCCCTTTTGACCGGTGGGAAGTGATACTTCTTTGTAGTGCAGATTTGCATTGCCCGCTTGCTTGCTTGGCCAAAAAGGGCGTATGCATTTTCTCCTGAATATATTCAGGAGAAAACGCATACGCCCTTTTTGGCCAAGTACATCATTGTCGAAGTTGTGCCCCTCTTCCTGTGCTTTAAAGGCGATTCCAACGTACCTCTTGAAATCTGTTTCCTGCTATTCTGCCTCGCTTTCAAGTCCGCCTCGTTGCCTTCCCTCAACAGATTTTTGGACGATAGTTGTCCTTTATTTCTCGGCCAGTTTGTGAATTGCTGTGCCCCTGAGCTCCATTTTTCAACTCGTTTTTGGTGAGCTGACCGCAAGTCCAAAATTTTGGTTCAGGACCTATACTGCTTCCCGGTGGGTGGCTGAGACTTTGGTTAATTCTTCTTCCTGCCGGGAAATTACAGTGATATGTGCCCGTCCAAATGCCTAACAGCTACTCTCTCATTGGTTCTCCCTCTTCCCTTTCATCCTCTGCCAAATTGGCAACCTGTGCGAACCAGGAGGTTAAAGGGGCTGTCTCTCCAGGTTGGGAGGTTGATAGTAAAGCAGATGTAAAGTCAAACCGAAGCACCAGGATAGGGACTATTCGTTGTGTTTTAGAAACCTTTCGTATTCACAGTGTGTCCGTTCTCTAGGTTTCCCGTACATGTTATAGCTGTAGTAATATTCCCTTCAACCTGGAGAGTTGGGACTCATGGAATGGGTGCCAAGCATTTGTGCTTTAAAGGGTCTGCATTTGCTCACCCAATCTCACCAATCCTCTCAGTCCCAAGTGTCCCTCCTTATGCCACATCCAGCTGTCGTTGTAGATAGGGTCATTCCAGGTTTCATCAGAGACCCTGAAGGAATTGTAAAGAAGTTCCCAGTTTTTTTGTTTTGTTTTTGAAATTCCTTTTTATAGTGGGTTCGAGCTGATTCTCGCTGCCATGTTTATGCCAGTCTAGACACACTTGATTCCCTTACGGAGACATATCAATACATAGGTTTTAAGATTCTTACTAGTCAGATATATTCCTCTGCGGGAAATATGGTGTTTTGAGTCCCTTTCACTGAGGAAGGTGTAGGTCTTGTCTATTCCATAGTTGGTTTTTGGAACGGTACGTGTGCTTATATCAAACTCTGGTTGTATGCATCACCCCACCTCTCCTTCCCCCTTAAGCAGGCATAAGAGTGTTTTCTAAATGAGAGACACTGTTCTCTTTCCTAACTCAGTTCAATTGTAGCCATGTTTAAAGGATCTTCATAAGTGATATCTTATGATAAGTTTCTTTTTCTGTGTGACTTATTTCACTTAGAAGCACCGAACCTGAATCCACCCATTTTGCTGCTACTGGTCTTATGACATTGATTTCATGGCGGAGGGATATTACATCGTATGTAAGTACCACAATTTTTTGAACCATTTTTATATTTCCTGGGATATTTAAGGTGTACCCAAGTTGAGGTCCTTGTAAGCAGTGGAGCCCTAAATTTTGGGGTGGCTCTGTCTTATTGATTTTCAGTTTTCCCAAGGTATATTCCCTAGACTGGAAGTGCCCTTGGCTCTGTAGCTCTGTTCTTTACTTGTTTTAGGGAACACAATGCACTCCTCCAGAGAGGCAGTTGGCAATTTACATCCCGCCCATCAGCATAACAAGGCTCCCTGTTCTCCAGGGCCTGTCTTGCCTTTCTGGTTTTTACACATTTTGTGGATGTCCCTTTTGACCGGTGGGAAGTGATACTTCTTTGTAGTGCAGATTTGCATTGCCCGCTTGCTTGCTTGGCCAAAAAGGGCGTATGCATTTTCTCCTGAATATATTCAGGAGAAAACGCATACGCCCTTTTTGGCCAAGTACATCATTGTCGAAGTTGTGCCCCTCTTCCTGTGCTTTAAAGGCGATTCCAACGTACCTCTTGAAATCTGTTTCCTGCTATTCTGCCTCGCTTTCAAGTCCGCCTCGTTGCCTTCCCTCAACAGATTTTTGGACGATAGTTGTCCTTTATTTCTCGGCCAGTTTGTGAATTGCTGTGCCCCTGAGCTCCATTTTTCAACTCGTTTTTGGTGAGCTGACCGCAAGTCCAAAATTTTGGTTCAGGACCTATACTGCTTCCCGGTGGGTGGCTGAGACTTTGGTTAATTCTTCTTCCTGCCGGGAAATTACAGTGATATGTGCCCGTCCAAATGCCTAACAGCTACTCTCTCATTGGTTCTCCCTCTTCCCTTTCATCCTCTGCCAAATTGGCAACCTGTGCGAACCAGGAGGTTAAAGGGGCTGTCTCTCCAGGTTGGGAGGTTGATAGTAAAGCAGATGTAAAGTCAAACCGAAGCACCAGGATAGGGACTATTCGTTGTGTTTTAGAAACCTTTCGTATTCACAGTGTGTCCGTTCTCTAGGTTTCCCGTACATGTTATAGCTGTAGTAATATTCCCTTCAACCTGGAGAGTTGGGACTCATGGAATGGGTGCCAAGCATTTGTGCTTTAAAGGGTCTGCATTTGCTCACCCAATCTCACCAATCCTCTCAGTCCCAAGTGTCCCTCCTTATGCCACATCCAGCTGTCGTTGTAGATAGGGTCATTCCAGGTTTCATCAGAGACCCTGAAGGAATTGTAAAGAAGTTCCCAGTTTTTTTGTTTTGTTTTTGAAATTCCTTTTTATAGTGGGTTCGAGCTGATTCTCGCTGCCATGTTTATGCCAGTCTAGACACACTTGATTCCCTTACGGAGACATATCAATACATAGGTTTTAAGATTCTTACTAGTCAGATATATTCCTCTGCGGGAAATATGGTGTTTTGAGTCCCTTTCACTGAGGAAGGTGTAGGTCTTGTCTATTCCATAGTTGGTTTTTGGAACGGTACGTGTGCTTATATCAAACTCTGGTTGTATGCATCACCCCACCTCTCCTTCCCCCTTAAGCAGGCATAAGAGTGTTTTCTAAATGAGAGGCACTGTTCTCTTTCCTAACTCAGTTCAATTGTAGCCATGTTTACAGGATCTTCATAAGTGATATCTTATGATAAGTTTCTTTTTCTGTGTGACTTATTTCACTTAGAAGCACCGAACCTGAATCCACCCATTTTGCTGCTACTGGTCTTATGACTTTGATTTCATGGCTGAGGGATATTCCATCGTATGTAAGTACCACAATTTTTTGAACCATTTTTATATTTCCTGGGATACTTAAGGTATATCCAAGTTGAGGTCCTTGTAAGCAGTGCAGCCCTAAATTTTGGGGTGGCTCTGTCTTATTGATTTTCAGTTTTTCCAAAGTATATTCCCTAGACTGGAAGTGCCCTTGGCTCTGTAGCTCTGTTCTTTACTTGTTTTAGGGAACAGAATGCACTCCTCCAGAGAGGCAGTTGGCAATTTACATCCCGCCCATCAGCATAACAAGGCTCCCTGTTCTCCAGGGCCTGTCTTGCCTTTCTGGATTTTACACATTTTGCGGATGTCCCTTTTGACCGGTGGGAAGTGATACTTCTTTGTAGTGCAGATTTGCATTGCCCGCTTGCTTGCTTGGCCAAAAAGGGCGTATGCATTTTCTCCTGAATATATTCAGGAGAAAACGCATACGCCCTTTTTGGCCAAGTGCATCATTGTCGAAGTTGTGCCCCTCTTCCTGTGCTTTAAAGGCGATTCCAACGTACCTCTTGAAATCTGTTTCCTGCTATTCTGCCTCGCTTTCAAGTCCGCCTCGTTGCCTTCCCTCAACAGATTTTTGCACGATAGTTGCCCTTTATTTCTCGGCCAGTTTGTGAATTGCTGTGCCCCTGAGCTCCTTTTTTCAACTCGTTTTTGGTGAGCTGACCGCAAGTCCAAAATTTTGGTTCAGGACCTATACTGGTTCCCTGTGGGTGGCTGAGACTTTGGTTAATTCTTCTTCCTGCCGGGAAATTACAGTGATATGTGCCCGTCCAACTGCCTAACAGCTACTCTCTCATTGGTTCTCCCTCTTCCCTTTCATCCTCTGCTAAATTGGCAACCTGTGCGCACCAGGAGGTTAAAGGGGCTGTCTCTCCAAGTTGGGAGGTTGATAGTAAAGCAGATGGAAAGTCAAACCGGAGCACCAGGAGAGGGACGATTCGTTGAGATTTAGAAACCTTTCGTATTCACAGTGTGTCCGTTCTCTAGGTTTCCCGTACATGTTATAGCTGTAGTAATATTCCCTTCAACCTGGAGAGTTGGGACCCATGGAATGGGTGCCAAGCATTTGTGCTTTAAAGGGTCTGCATTTGCTCACCCAATCTCACCAATCGTCTCAGTCCCAAGTGTCCAGCCTTATGCCACATCCAGCTGTCATTGTAGATAGGGTCATTTCAGGTTTCATCAGAGACCCTGAAGGAATTGTAAAGAATTTCCCAGTTTTTTTGTTTTATTTTTGAAATTCCTTTTTATAGTGGGTTTGAGCTGATTCTCGCTGCCATATTTATCCCAGTCTAGACACACTTGATTCCCTTACGGAGACATATCAATACATAGGTTTTAAGATTCTTACTAGTCAGATATATTCCTCTGCGGGAAATATGGGGTTTTGAGTCCCTTTCACTGAGGAAGGTGTAGGTCTTGTCTATTCCATAGTTGGTTTTTGGAACGGTACCTGTGCTTATATCAAACTCTGGTTTTATGCATCACCCCACCTCTCCTTCCCCCTTAAGCAGGCATAAGAGTGTTTTCTAAATGTGAGACACTGTTCTCTTTCCTAACTCAGTTCAAGTGTAGCATGTTTACAGGATATTCATAAGTGATATCTTATGATAAGTTTCTTTTTCTGTGTGACTTATTTCACTTAGAATCATCGTACCTGAATCCACCCATTTTGCTGCTACTGGTCTTATGACATTGATTTCATGGCTGAGGGGTATTCCATCGTACGTAAGTACCACAATTTTTTGAACCAATTTTATATTTACTGGGATATTTAAGGTGTACCCAAGTTGAGGTCCTTGTAAGCAGTGCAGCCCTAAATTTTGGGGTGGCTCTGTCTTATTGATTTTCAGTTTTTCCCAGGTATATTCCCTAGACTGGAAGTGCCCTTGGCTCTGTAGCTCTGTTGTTTACTTGTTTTAGGGAACACAATGCACTCCTCCAGAGAGGCAGTTGGCAATTTACATCCCGCCCATCAGCATAACAAGGCTCCCTGTTCTCCAGGGCCTGTCTTGCCTTTCTGGTTTTTAAACATTTTGTGGATGTCCCTTTTGACCGGTGGGAAGTGAAACTTCTTTGTAGTGCAGATTTGCATTGCCCGCTTGCTTGCTTGGCCTAAAAGGGCGTATGCGTTTTCTCCTGAATATATTCAGGAGAAAACACATACGCCCTTTTGGGCCAAGTGCATCATTGTCGAAGTTGTGCCCCTCTTCCTGTGCTTTAAAGGCGATTCCAACGTACCTCTTGAAATCTGTTTCCTGCTATTCTGCCTCGCTTTCAAGTCCGCCTCGTTGCCTTCCCTCAACAGATTTTTGGACGATAGTTGTCCTTTATTACTCGGCCAGTTTGTGAATTGCTGTGCCCCTGAGCTCCATTTTTCAACTCGTTTTTGGTGAGCTGACCGCAAGTCCAAAATTTTGGTTCAGGATCTATACTGATTCCCGGTGGGTGGCTGAGACTTTGGTTAATTCTTCTTCCTGCCGGGAAATTACAGTGATATGTGCCCGTCCAAATGCCTAACAGCTACTCTCTCATTGGTTCTCCCTCTTCCCTTTCATCCTCTGCCAAATTGGCAACCTGTGCGAACCAGGAGGTTAAAGGGGCTGTCTCTCCAAGTTGGGAGGTTGATAATAAAGCAGATGGAAAGTCAAACCGGAGCACCAGGAGAGGGACTATTCGTTGAGTTTTAGAAACCTTTCGTATTCACAGTGTGTCCGTTCTCTAGGATTCCCGTACATGTTATATCTGTAGTAATATTCCCTTCAACCTGGAGAGTTGGGACCCATGGAATGTGTGCCATGCATTATTGCTTTAAAGGGTCTGCATTTGCTCACCCAGTCTCACCAATCCTCTCAGTCCCAAGTGTCCAGCCTTATGCCACATCCAGCTGTCATTGTAGATAGGGTCATTTCAGGTTTCATCAGAGACCCTGAAGGAATTGTAAAGAATTTCCCAGTTTTTTTGTTTTATTTTTGAAATTCCTTTTTATAGTGGGTTTGAGCTGATTCTCGCTGCCATATTTATCCCAGTCTAGACACACTTGATTCCCTTACGGAGACATATCAATACATAGGTTTTAAGATTCTTACTAGTCAGATATATTCCTCTGCGGGAAATATGGGGTTTTGAGTCCCTTTCACTGAGGAAGGTGTAGGTCTTGTCTATTCCATAGTTGGTTTTTGGAACAGTACCTGTGCTTATATCAAACTCTGGTTTTATGCATCACCCCACCTCTCCTTCCCCCTTAAGCAGGCATAAGAGTGTTTTCTAAATGTCAGACACTGTTCTCTTACCTAACTCAGTTCAAGTGTAGCCATGTTTACAGGATCTTCATAAGTGATATCTTATGATAAGTTTCTTTTTCTCTGTGACTTATTTCACTTAGAATCATCGTACCTGAATCCACCCATTTTGCTGCTACTGGTCTTATGACATTGATTTCATGGCTGAGGGATATTCCATCGTACGTAAGTACCACAATTTTTTGAACCATTTTTATATTTCCTGGGATATTTAAGGTGTACCCAAGTTGAGGTCCTTGTAAGCAGTGCAGCCCTAAATTTTGGGGTGGCTGTGTCTTTTTGATTTTCAGTTTTCCCAAGGTATATTCCCTAGACTGGAAGTGCCCTTGGCTCTGTAGCTCTGTTGTTTACTTGTTTTAGGGAACACAATGCACTCCTCCAGAGAGGCAGTTGGCAATTTACATCCCGCCCATCAGCATAACAAGGCACCCTGTTCTCCAGGGCCTGTCTTGCCTTTCTGGTTTTTACACATTCTGTGGATGTCCCTTTAGACTGGTGGGAAGTGATACTTCTTTGTAGTGCAGATTTGCATTGCCCGCTTGCTTGCTTGGCCAAAAAGGGCGTATGCGTTTTCTCCTGAATATATTCAGGAGAAAACGCATACGCCCTTTTTGGCCAAGTGCATCATTGTCGAAGTTGTGCCCCTCTTCCTGTGCTTTAAAGGCGATTCCAACGTACCTCTGGAAATCTGTTTCCTGCTATTCTGCCTCGCTTTCAAGTCCGCCTCGTTGCCTTCCCTCAACAGATTTTTGGACGATAGTTGTCCTTTATTACTCGGCCAGTTTGTGAATTGCTGTGCCCCTGAGCTCCATTTTTCAACTCGTTTTTGGTGAGCTGACCGCAAGTCCAAAATTTTGGTTCAGGATCTATACTGATTCCCGGTGGGTGGCTGAGACTTTGGTTAATTCTTCTTCCTGCCGGGAAATTACAGTGATATGTGCCCGTCCAAATGCCTAACAGCTACTCTCTCATTGGTTCTCCCTCTTCCCTTTCATCCTCTGCCAAATTGGCAACCTGTGCGAACCAGGAGGTTAAAGGGGCTGTCTCTCCAAGTTGGGAGGTTGATAATAAAGCAGATGGAAAGTCAAACCGGAGCACCAGGAGAGGGACTATTCGTTGAGTTTTAGAAACCTTTCGTATTCACAGTGTGTCCGTTCTCTAGGATTCCCGTACATGTCATATCTGTAGTAATATTCCCTTCAACCTGGAGAGTTGGGACCCATGGAATGTGTGCCATGCATTATTGCTTTAAAGGGTCTGCATTTGCTCACCCAATCTCACCAATCCTCTCAGTCCCAAGTGTCCAGCCTTATGCCACATCCAGCTGTCATTGTAGATAGGGTCATTTCAGGTTTCATCAGAGACCCTGAAGGAATTGTAAAGAATTTCCCAGTTTTTTTGTTTTATTTTTGAAATTCCTTTTTATAGTGGGTTTGAGCTGATTCTCGCTGCCATATTTATCCCAGTCTAGACACACTTGATTCCCTTACGGAGACATATCAATACATAGGTTTTAAGATTCTTACTAGTCAGATATATTCCTCTGCGGGAAATATGGGGTTTTGAGTCCCTTTCACTGAGGAAGGTGTAGGTCTTGTCTATTCCATAGTTGGTTTTTGGAACGGTACCTGTGCTTATATCAAACTCTGGTTTTATGCATCACCCCACCTCTCCTTCCCCCTTAAGCAGGCATAAGAGTCTTTTCTAAATGTGAGACACTGTTCTCTTTCCTAACTCAGTTCAAGTGTAGCCATGTTTACAGGATCTTCATAAGTGATATCTTATGATAAGTTTCTTTTTCTGTGTGACTTATTTCACTTAGAATCATCGTACCTGAATCCACCCATTTTGCTGCTACTGGTCTTATGACATTGATTTCATGGCTGAGGGATATTCCATCGTACGTAAGTACCACAATTTTTTGAACCATTTTTATATTTCCTGGGATATTTAAGGTGTACCCAAGTTGAGGTCCTTGTAAGCAGTGCAGCCCTAAATTTTGGGGTGGCTGTGTCTTTTTGATTTTCAGTTTTCCCAAGGTATATTCCCTAGACTGGAAGTGCCCTTGGCTCTGTAGCTCTGTTCTTTACTTGTTTTAGGGAACACAATGCACTCCTCCAGAGAGGCAGTTGGCAATTTACATCCCGCCCATCAGCATAACAAGGCTCCCTGTTCTCCAGGGCCTGTCTTGCCTTTCTGGTTTTTACACATCTTGTGGATGTCCCTTTTGACCGGTGGGAAGTGATACTTCTTTGTAGTGCAGATTTGCATTGCCCGCTTGCTTGCTTGGCCAAAAAGGGCGTATGCGTTTTCTCCTGAATATATTCAGGAGAAAACGCATACGCCCTTTTTGTCCAAGTGCATCATTGTCGAAGTTGTGCCCCTCTTCCTGTGCTTTAAAGGCGATTCCAACGTACCTCTGGAAATCTGTTTCCTGCTATTCTGCCTCGCTTTCAAGTCCGCCTCGTTGCCTTCCCTCAACAGATTTTTGGACGATAGTTGTCCTTTATTACTCGGCCAGTTTGTGAATTGCTGTGCCCCTGAGCTCCATTTTTCAACTCGTTTTTGGTGAGCTGACCGCAAGTCCAAAATTTTGGTTCAGGATCTATACTGATTCCCGGTGGGTGGCTGAGACTTTGGTTAATTCTTCTTCCTGACGGGAAATTACAGTGATATGTGCCCGTCCAAATGCCTAACAGCTACTCTCTCATTGGTTCTCCCTCTTCCCTTTCATCCTCTGCCAAATTGGCAACCTGTGCGAACCAGGAGGTTAAAGGGGCTGTCTCTCCAAGTTGGGAGGTTGATAATAAAGCAGATGGAAAGTCAAACCGGAGCACCAGGAGAGGGACTATTCGTTGAGTTTTAGAAACCTTTCGTATTCACAGTGTGTCCGTTCTCTAGGATTCCCGTACATGTTATATCTGTAGTAATATTCCCTACAACCTGGAGAGTTGGGCCACATGGAATGTGTGCCATGCATTATTGCTTTAAAGGGTCTGCATTTGCTCACCCAATCTCACCAATCCTCTCAGTCCCAAGTGTCCAGCCTTATGCCACATCCAGCTGTCATTGTAGATAGGGTCATTTCAGGTTTCATCAGAGACCCTGAAGGAATTGTAAAGAATTTCCCAGTTTTTTTGTTTTATTTTTGAAATTCCTTTTTATAGTGGGTTTGAGCTGATTCTCGCTGCCATATTTATCCCAGTCTAGACACACTTGATTCCCTTACGGAGACATATCAATACATAGGTTTTAAGATTCTTACTAGTCAGATATATTCCTCTGCGGGAAATATGGGGTTTTGAGTCCCTTTCACTGAGGAAGGTGTAGGTCTTGTCTATTCCATAGTTGGTTTTTGGAACGGTACCTGTGCTTATATCAAACTCTGGTTTTATGCATCACCCCACCTCTCCTTCCCCCTTAAGCAGGCATAAGTGTGTTTTCTAAATGTGAGACACTGTTCTCTTTCCTAACTCAGTTCAAGTGTAGCCATGTTTACAGGATCTTCATAAGTGATATTTTATGATAAGTTTCTTTTTCTGTGTGACTTATTTCACTTAGAATCATCATACCTGAATCCAACCATTTTGCTGCTACTGGTCTTATGACATTGATTTCATGGCTGAGGGATATTCCATCGTACGTAAGTACCACAATTTTTTGAACCATTTTTATATTTCCTGGGATATTTAAGGTGTACCCAAGTTGAGGTCCTTGTAAGCAGTGCAGCCCTAAATTTTGGGGTGGCTGTGTCTTTTTGATTTTCAGTTTTCCCAAGGTATATTCCCTAGACTGGAAGTGCCCTTGGCTCTGTAGCTCTGTTGTTTACTTGTTTTAGGGAACACAATGCACGCCTCCAGAGAGGCAGTTGGCAATTTACATCCCGCACATCAGCATAACAAGGCTCCCTGTTCTCCAGGGCCTGTCTTGCCTTTCTGGTTTTTACACATTTTGTGGATGTCCCTTTTGACCGGTGGGAAGTGAAACTTCTTTGTAGTGCAGATTTGCATTGCCCGCTTGCTTGCTTGGCCAAAAAGGGCGTATGCGTTTTCTCCTGAATATATTCAGGAGAAAACGCATACGCCCTTTTTGGCCAAGTGCATCATTGTCGAAGTTGTGCCCCTCTTCCTGTGCTTTAAAGGCGATTCCAACGTACCTCTTGAAATCTGTTTCCTGCTATTCTGCCTCGCTTTCAAGTCCGCCTCGTTGCCTTCCCTCAACAGATTTTTGGACGATAGTTGTCCTTTATTACTCGGCCAGTTTGTGAATTGCTGTGCCCCTGAGCTCCATTTTTCAACTCGTTTTTGGTGAGCTGACCGCAAGTCCAAAATTTTGGTTCAGGATCTATACTGATTCCCGGTGGGTGGCTGAGACTTTGGTTAATTCTTCTTCCTGCCAGGAAATTACTGTGATATGTGCCCGTCCATATGCCTAACAGCTACTCTCTCATTGGTTCTCCCTCTTCCCTTTCATCCTCTGCCAAATTGGCAACCTGTGCGAACCAGGAGGTTAAAGGGGCTGTCTCTCCAAGTTGGGGGGTTGATAATAAAGCAGATGGAAAGTCAAACCGAAGCACCAGGAGAGGGACTATTCGTTGAGTTTTAGAAACCTTTCGTATTCACAGTGTGTCCGTTCTCTAGGATTCCCGTACATGTTATATCTGTAGTAATATTCCCTTCAACCTGGAGAGTTGGGACCCATGGAATGTGTGCCATGCATTATTGCTTTAAAGGGTCTGCATTTGCTCACCCAATCTCACCAATCCTCTCAGTCCCAAGTGTCCAGCCTTATGCCACATCCAGCTGTCATTGTAGATAGGGTCATTTCAGGTTTCATCAGAGACCCTGAAGGAATTGTAAAGAATTTCCCAGTTTTTTTGTTTTATTTTTGAAATTCCTTTTTATAGTGGGTTTGAGCTGATTCTCGCTGCCATATTTATCCCAGTCTAGACACACTTGATTCCCTTACGGAGACATATCAATACATAGGTTTTAAGATTCTTACTAGTCAGATATATTCCTCTGCGGGAAATATGGGGTTTTGAGTCCCTTTCACTGAGGAAGGTGTAGGTCTTGTCTATTCCATAGTTGGTTTTTGGAACGGTACCTGTGCTTATATCAAACTCTGGTTTTATGCATCACCCCACCTCTCCTTCCCCCTTAAGCAGGCATAAGAGTGTTTTCTAAATGTGAGACACTGCTCTCTTTCCTAACTCAGTTCAAGTGTAGCCATGTTTACAGGATCTTCATAAGTGATATCTTATGATAAGTTTCTTTTTCTGTGTGACTTATTTCACTTAGAATCATCGTACCTGAATCCACCCATTTTGCTGCTACTGGTATTATGACATTGATTTCATTGCTGAGGGATATTCCATAGTACGTAAGTACCACAATTTTTTGAACCATTTTTATATTTCCTGGGATATTTAAGGTGTACCCAAGTTGAGGTCCTTGTAAGCAGTGCAGCCCTAAATTTTGGGGTGGCTGTGTCTTTTTGATTTTCAGTTTTCCCAAGGTATATTCCCTAGACTGGAAGTGCCCTTGGCTCTGTAGCTCTGTTGTTTACTTGTTTTAGGGAACACAATGCACGCCTCCAGAGAGGCAGTTGGCAATTTACATCCCGCCCATCAGCATAACAAGGCTCCCTGTTCTCCAGGGCCTGTCTTGCCTTTCTGGTTTTTACACATTTTGTGGATGTCCCTTTTGACCGGTGGGAAGTGATACTTCTTTGTAGTGCAGATTTGCATTGCCCGCTTGCTTGCTTGGCCAAAAAGGGCGTATGCGTTTTCTCCTGAATATATTCAGGAGAAAACGCATACGCCCTTTTTGGCCAAGTGCATCATTGTCGAAGTTGTGCCCCTCTTCCTGTGCTTTAAAGGCGATTCCAACGTACCTCTTGAAATCTGTTTCCTGCTATTCTGCCTCGCTTTCAAGTCTGCCTCGTTGCCTTCCCTCAACAGATTTTTGGACGATAGTTGTCCTTTATTACTCGGCCAGTTTGTGAATTGCTGTACCCCTGAGCTCCATTTTTCAACTCGTTTTTGGTGAGCTGACCGCAAGTCCAAAATTTTGGTTCAGGATCTATACTGATTCCCGGTGGGTGGCTGAGACTTTGGTTAATTCTTCTTCCTGCCTGGAAATTACAGTGATATGTGCCCGTCCAAATGCCTAACAGCTACTCTCTCATTGGTTCTCCCTCTTCCCTTTCATCCTCTGCCAAATTGGCAACCTGTGCGAACCAGGAGGTTAAAGGGGCTGTCTCTCCAAGTTGGGAGGTTGATAATAAAGCAGATGGAAAGTCAAACCGGAGCACCAGGAGAGGGACTATTCGTTGAGTTTTAGAAACCTTTCGTATTCACAGTGTGTCCGTTCTCTAGGATTCCCGTACATGTTATATCTGTAGTAATATTCCCTACAACCTGGAGAGTTGGGACCCATGGAATGTGTGCCATGCATTATTGCTTTAAAGGGTCTGCATTTGCTCACCCAATCTCACCAATCCTCTCAGTCCCAAGTGTCCAGCCTTATGCCACATCCAGCTGTCATTGTAGATAGGGTCATTTCAGGTTTCATCAGAGACCCTGAAGGAATTGTAAAGAATTTCCCAGTTTTTTTGTTTTATTTTTGAAATTCCTTTTTATAGTGGGTTTGAGCTGATTCTCGCTGCCATATTTATCCCAGTCTAGACACACTTGATTCCCTTACGGAGACATATCAATACATAGGTTTTAAGATTCTTACTAGTCAGATATATTCCTCTGCGGGAAATATGGGGTTTTGAGTCCCTTTCACTGAGGAAGGTGTAGGTCTTGTCTATTCCATAGTTGGTTTTTGGAACGGTACCTGTGCTTATATCAAACTCTGGTTTTATGCATCACCCCACCTCTCCTTCCCCCTTAAGCAGGCATAAGAGTGTTTTCTAAATGTGAGACACTGTTCTCTTTCCTAACTCAGTTCAAGTGTAGCCATGTTTACAGGATCTTCATAAGTGATATCTTATGATAAGTTTCTTTTTCTGTGTGACTTATTTCACTTAGAATCATCGTACCTGAATCCACCCATTTTGCTGCTACTGGTCTTATGACATTGATTTCATGGCTGAGGGATATTCCATCGTACGTAAGTACCACAATTTTTTGAACCATTTTTATATTTCCTGGGATATTTAAGGTGTACCCAAGTTGAGGTCCTTGTAAGCAGTGCAGCCCTAAATTTTGGGGTGGCTGTGTCTTTTTGATTTTCAGTTTTCCCAAGGTATATTCCCTAGACTGGAAGTGCCCTTGGCTCTGTAGCTCTGTTGTTTACTTGTTTTAGGGAACACAATGCACTCCTCCAGAGAGGCAGTTGGCAATTTACATCCCGCCCATCAGCATAACAAGGCTCCCTGTTCTCCAGGGCCTGTCTTGCCTTTCTGGTTTTTACACATTTTGTGGATGTCCCTTTTGACCGGTGGGAAGTGATGCTTCTTTGTAGTGCAGATTTGCAGTGCCCGCTTGCTTGCTTGGCCAAAAAGGGTGTATGCGTTTTCTCCTGAATATATTCAGGAGAAAACGCATACGCCCTTTTTGGCCAAGTGCATCATTGTCAAAGTTGTGCCCCTCTTCCTGTGCTTTAAAGGCGATTCCAACGTACCTCTTGAAATCTGTTTCCTGCTATTCTGCGTCGCTATCAAGTCTGCCTCGTTGCCTTCCCTCAACAGATTTTTGGACGATAGTTGTCCTTTATTACTCGGCCAGTTTGTGAATTGCTGTACCCCTGAGCTCCATTTTTCAACTCGTTTTTGGTGAGCTGACCGCAAGTCCAAAATTTTGGTTCAGGATCTATACTGATTCCCGGTGGGTGGCTGAGACTTTGGTTAATTCTTCTTCCTGCCTGGAAATTACAGTGATATGTGCCCGTCCAAATGCCTAACAGCTACTCTCTCATTGGTTCTCCCTCTTCCCTTTCATCCTCTGCCAAATTGGCAACCTGTGCGAACCAGGAGGTTAAAGGGGCTGTCTCTCCAAGTTGGGAGGTTGATAATAAAGCAGATGGAAAGTCAAACCGGAGCACCAGGAGAGGGACTATTCGTTGAGTTTTAGAAACCTTTCGTATTCACAGTGTGTCCATTCTCTAGGATTCCCGTACATGTTATATCTGTAGTAATATTCCCTACAACCTGGAGAGTTGGGACACATGGAATGTGTGCCATGCATTATTGCTTTAAAGGGTCTGCATTTGCTCACCCAATCTCACCAATCCTCTCAGTCCCAAGTGTCCAGCCTTATGCCACATCCAGCTGTCATTGTAGATAGGGTCATTTCAGGTTTCATCAGAGACCCTGAAGGAATTGTAAAGAATTTCCCAGTTTTTTTGTTTTATTTTTGAAATTCCTTTTTATAGTGGGTTTGAGCTGATTCTCGCTGCCATATTTATCCCAGTCTAGACACACTTGATTCCCTTACGGAGACATATCAATACATAGGTTTTAAGATTCTTACTAGTCAGATATATTCCTCTGCGGGAAATATGGGGTTTTGAGTCCCTTTCACTGAGGAAGGTGTAGGTCTTGTCTATTCCATAGTTGGTTTTTGGAACGGTACCTGTGCTTATATCAAACTCTGGTTTTATGCATCACCCCACCTCTCCTTCCCCCTTAAGCAGGCATAAGAGTCTTTTCTAAATGTGAGACACTGTTCTCTTTCCTAACTCAGTTCAAGTGTAGCCATGTTTACAGGATCTTCATAAGTGATATCTTATGATAAGTTTCTTTTTCTGTGTGACTTATTTCACTTAGAATCATCGTACCTGAATCCACCCATTTTGCTGCTACTGGTCTTATGACATTGATTTCATGGCTGAGGGATATTCCATCGTACGTAAGTACCACAATTTTTTGAACCATTTTTATATTTCCTGGGATATTTAAGGTGTACCCAAGTTGAGGTCCTTGTAAGCAGTGCAGCCCTAAATTTTGGGGTGGCTGTGTCTTTTTGATTTTCAGTTTTCCCAAGGTATATTCCCTAGACTGGAAGTGCCCTTGGCTCTGTAGCTCTGTTGTTTACTTGTTTTAGGGAACACAATGCACGCCTCCAGAGAGGCAGTTGGCAATTTACATCCCGCCCATCAGCATAACAAGGCTCCCTGTTCTCCAGGGCCTGTCTTGCCTTTCTGGTTTTTACACATTTTGTGGATGTCCCTTTTGACCGGTGGGAAGTGAAACTTCTTTGTAGTGCAGATTTGCATTGCCCGCTTGCTTGCTTGGCCAAAAAGGGCGTATGCGTTTTCTCCTGAATATATTCAGGAGAAAACGCATACGCCCTTTTTGGCCAAGTGCATCATTGTCGAAGTTGTGCCCCTCTTCCTGTGCTTTAAAGGCGATTCCAACGTACCTCTTGAAATCTGTTTCCTGCTATTCTGCCTCGCTTTCAAGTCCGCCTCGTTGCCTTCCCTCAACAGATTTTTGGACGATAGTTGTCCTTTATTACTCGGCCAGTTTGTGAATTGCTGTGCCCCTGAGCTCCATTTTTCAACTCGTTTTTGGTGAGCTGACCGCAAGTCCAAAATTTTGGTTCAGGATCTATACTGATTCCCGGTGGGTGGCTGAGACTTTGGTTAATTCTTCTTCCTGCCAGGAAATTACTGTGATATGTGCCCGTCCATATGCCTAACAGCTACTCTCTCATTGGTTCTCCCTCTTCCCTTTCATCCTCTGCCAAATTGGCAACCTGTGCGAACCAGGAGGTTAAAGGGGCTGTCTCTCCAAGTTGGGGGGTTGATAATAAAGCAGATGGAAAGTCAAACCGAAGCACCAGGAGAGGGACTATTCGTTGAGTTTTAGAAACCTTTCGTATTCACAGTGTGTCCGTTCTCTAGGATTCCCGTACATGTTATATCTGTAGTAATATTCCCTTCAACCTGGAGAGTTGGGACCCATGGAATGTGTGCCATGCATTATTGCTTTAAAGGGTCTGCATTTGCTCACCCAATCTCACCAATCCTCTCAGTCCCAAGTGTCCAGCCTTATGCCACATCCAGCTGTCATTGTAGATAGGGTCATTTCAGGTTTCATCAGAGACCCTGAAGGAATTGTAAAGAATTTCCCAGTTTTTTTGTTTTATTTTTGAAATTCCTTTTTATAGTGGGTTTGAGCTGATTCTCGCTGCCATATTTATCCCAGTCTAGACACACTTGATTCCCTTACGGAGACATATCAATACATAGGTTTTAAGATTCTTACTAGTCAGATATATTCCTCTGCGGGAAATATGGGGTTTTGAGTCCCTTTCACTGAGGAAGGTGTAGGTCTTGTCTATTCCATAGTTGGTTTTTGGAACGGTACCTGTGCTTATATCAAACTCTGGTTTTATGCATCACCCCACCTCTCCTTCCCCCTTAAGCAGGCATAAGAGTGTTTTCTAAATGTGAGACACTGTTCTCTTTCCTAACTCAGTTCAAGTGTAGCCATGTTTACAGGATCTTCATAAGTGATATCTTATGATAAGTTTCTTTTTCTGTGTGACTTATTTCACTTAGAATCATCGTACCTGAATCCACCCATTTTGCTGCTACTGGTCTTATGACATTGATTTCATTGCTGAGGGATATTCCATAGTACGTAAGTACCACAATTTTTTGAACCATTTTTATATTTCCTGGGATATTTAAGGTGTACCCAAGTTGAGGTCCTTGTAAGCAGTGCAGCCCTAAATTTTGGGGTGGCTGTGTCTTTTTGATTTTCTGTTTTCCCAAGGTATATTCCCTAGACTGGAAGTGCCCTTGGCTCTGTAGCTCTGTTGTTTACTTGTTTTAGGGAACACAATGCACGCCTCCAGAGAGGCAGTTGGCAATTTACATCCCGCCCATCAGCATAACAAGGCTCCCTGTTCTCCAGGGCCTGTCTTGCCTTTCTGGTTTTTACACATTTTGTGGATGTCCCTTTTGACCGGTGGGAAGTGATACTTCTTTGTAGTGCAGATTTGCATTGCCCGCTTGCTTGCTTGGCCAAAAAGGGCGTATGCGTTTTCTCCTGAATATATTCAGGAGAAAACGCATACGCCCTTTTTGGCCAAGTGCATCATTGTCGAAGTTGTGCCCCTCTTCCTGTGCTTTAAAGGCGATTCCAACGTACCTCTTGAAATCTGTTTCCTGCTATTCTGCCTCGCTTTCAAGTCTGCCTCGTTGCCTTCCCTCAACAGATTTTTGGACGATAGTTGTCCTTTATTACTCGGCCAGTTTGTGAATTGCTGTACCCCTGAGCTCCATTTTTCAACTCGTTTTTGGTGAGCTGACCGCAAGTCCAAAATTTTGGTTCAGGATCTATACTGATTCCCGGTGGGTGGCTGAGACTTTGGTTAATTCTTCTTCCTGCCGGGAAATTACTGTGATATGTGCCCGTCCAAATGCCTAACAGCTACTCTCTCATTGGTTCTCCCTCTTCCCTTTCATCCTCTGCCAAATTGGCAACCTGTGCGAACCAGGAGGTTAAAGGGGCTGTCTCTCCAAGTTGGGAGGTTGATAATAAAGCAGATGGAAAGTCAAACCGGAGCACCAGGAGAGGGACTATTCGTTGAGTTTTAGAAACCTTTCGTATTCACAGTGTGTCCGTTCTCTAGGATTCCCGTACATGTTATATCTGTAGTAATATTCCCTACAACCTGGAGAGTTGGGACCCATGGAATGTGTGCCATGCATTATTGCTTTAAAGGGTCTGCATTTGCTCACCCAATCTCACCAATCCTCTCAGTCCCAAGTGTCCAGCCTTATGCCACATCCAGCTGTCATTGTAGATAGGGTCATTTCAGGTTTCATCAGAGACCCTGAAGGAATTGTAAAGAATTTCCCAGTTTTTTTGTTTTATTTTTGAAATTCCTTTTTATAGTGGGTTTGAGCTGATTCTCGCTGCCATATTTATCCCAGTCTAGACACACTTGATTCCCTTACGGAGACATATCAATACATAGGTTTTAAGATTCTTACTAGTCAGATATATTCCTCTGCGGGAAATATGGGGTTTTGAGTCCCTTTCACTGAGGAAGGTGTAGGTCTTGTCTATTCCATAGTTGGTTTTTGGAACGGTACCTGTGCTTATATCAAACTCTGGTTTTATGCATCACCCCACCTCTCCTTCCCCCTTAAGCAGGCATAAGAGTGTTTTCTAAATGTGAGACACTGTTCTCTTTCCTAACTCAGTTCAAGTGTAGCCATGTTTACAGGATCTTCATAAGTGATATCTTATGATAAGTTTCTTTTTCTGTGTGACTTATTTCACTTAGAATCATCGTACCTGAATCCACCCATTTTGCTGCTACTGGTCTTATGACATTGATTACATGGCTGAGGGATATTCCATCGTACGTAAGTACCACAATTTTTTGAACCATTTTTATATTTCCTGGGATATTTAAGGTGTACCCAAGTTGAGGTCCTTGTAAGCAGTGCAGCCCTAAATTTTGGGGTGGCTGTGTCTTTTTGATTTTCAGTTTTCCCAAGGTATATTCCCTAGACTGGAAGTGCCCTTGGCTCTGTAGCTCTGTTGTTTACTTGTTTTAGGGAACACAATGCACTCCTCCAGAGAGGCAGTTGGCAATTTACATCCCGCCAATCAGCATAAAAAGGCTCCCTGTTCTCCAGGGCCTGTCTTGCCTTTCTGGTTTTTACACATTTTGTGGATGTCCCTTTTGACCGGTGGGAAGTGATGCTTCTTTGTAGTGCAGATTTGCATTGCCCGCTTGCTTGCTTGGCCAAAAAGGGCGTATGCGTTTTCTCCTGAATATATTCAGGAGAAAACGCATACGCCCTTTTTGGCCAAGTGCATCATTGTCAAAGTTGTGCCCCTCTTCCTGTGCTTTAAAGGCGATTCCAACGTACCTCTTGAAATCTGTTTCCTGCTATTCTGCGTCGCTATCAAGTCTGCCTCGTTGCCTTCCCTCAACAGATTTTTGGACGATAGTTGTCCTTTATTACTCGGCCAGTTTGTGAATTGCTGTACCCCTGAGCTCCATTTTTCAACTCGTTTTTGGTGAGCTGACCGCAAGTCCAAAATTTTGGTTCAGGATCTATACTGATTCCCGGTGGGTGGCTGAGACTTTGGTTAATTCTTCTTCCTGCCTGGAAATTACAGTGATATGTGCCCGTCCAAATGCCTAACAGCTACTCTCTCATTGGTTCTCCCTCTTCCCTTTCATCCTCTGCCAAATTGGCAACCTGTGCGAACCAGGAGGTTAAAGGGGCTGTCTCTCCAAGTTGGGAGGTTGATAATAAAGCAGATGGAAAGTCAAACCGGAGCACCAGGAGAGGGACTATTCGTTGAGTTTTAGAAACCTTTCGTATTCACAGTGTGTCCGTTCTCTAGGATTCCCGTACATGTTATATCTGTAGTAATATTCCCTACAACCTGGAGAGTTGGGACACATGGAATGTGTGCCATGCATTATTGCTTTAAAGGGTCTGCATTTGCTCACCCAATCTCACCAATCCTCTCAGTCCCAAGTGTCCAGCCTTATGCCACATCCAGCTGTCATTGTAGATAGGGTCATTTCAGGTTTCATCAGAGACCCTGAAGGAATTGTAAAGAATTTCCCAGTTTTTTTGTTTTATTTTTGAAATTCCTTTTTATAGTGGGTTTGAGCTGATTCTCGCTGCCATATTTATCCCAGTCTAGACACACTTGATTCCCTTACGGAGACATATCAATACATAGGTTTTAAGATTCTTACTAGTCAGATATATTCCTCTGCGGGAAATATGGGGTTTTGAGTCCCTTTCACTGAGGAAGGTGTAGGTCTTGTCTATTCCATAGTTGGTTTTTGGAACGGTACCTGTGCTTATATCAAACTCTGGTTTTATGCATCACCCCACCTCTCCTTCCCCCTTAAGCAGGCATAAGAGTCTTTTCTAAATGTGAGACACTGTTCTCTTTCCTAACTCAGTTCAAGTGTAGCCATGTTTACAGGATCTTCATAAGTGATATCTTATGATAAGTTTCTTTTTCTGTGTGACTTATTTCACTTAGAATCATCGTACCTGAATCCACCCATTTTGCTGCTACTGGTCTTATGACATTGATTTCATGGCTGAGGGATATTCCATCGTACGTAAGTACCACAATTTTTTGAACCATTTTTATATTTCCTGGGATATTTAAGGTGTACCCAAGTTGAGGTCCTTGTAAGCAGTGCAGCCCTAAATTTTGGGGTGGCTGTGTCTTTTTGATTTTCAGTTTTCCCAAGGTATATTCCCTAGACTGGAAGTGCCCTTGGCTCTGTAGCTCTGTTGTTTACTTGTTTTAGGGAACACAATGCACGCCTCCAGAGAGGCAGTTGGCAATTTACATCCCGCCCATCAGCATAACAAGGCTCCCTGTTCTCCAGGGCCTGTCTTGCCTTTCTGGTTTTTACACATTTTGTGGATGTCCCTTTTGACCGGTGGGAAGTGATACTTCTTTGTAGTGCAGATTTGCATTGCCCGCTTGCTTGCTTGGCCAAAAAGGGCGTATGCGTTTTCTCCTGAATATATTCAGGAGAAAACGCATACGCCCTTTTTGGCCAAGTGCATCATTGTCGAAGTTGTGCCCCTCTTCCTGTGCTTTAAAGGCGATTCCAACGTACCTCTTGAAATCTGTTTCCTGCTATTCTGCCTCGCTTTCAAGTCCGCCTCGTTGCCTTCCCTCAACAGATTTTTGGACGACAGTTGTCCTTTATTACTCGGCCAGTTTGTGAATTGCTGTGCCCCTGAGCTCCATTTTTCAACTCGTTTTTGGTGAGCTGACCGCAAGTCCAAAATTTTGGTTCAGGATCTATACTGATTCCCGGTGGGTGGCTGAGACTTTGGTTAATTCTTCTTCCTGCCGGGAAATTACTGTGATATGTGCCCGTCCAAATGCCTAACAGCTACTCTCTCATTGGTTCTCCCTCTTCCCTTTCATCCTCTGCCAAATTGGCAACCTGTGCGAACCAGGAGGTTAAAGGGGCTGTCTCTCCAAGTTGGGAGGTTGATAATAAAGCAGATGGAAAGTCAAACCGGAGCACCAGGAGAGGGACTATTCGTTGAGTTTTAGAAACCTTTCGTATTCACAGTGTGTCCGTTCTCTAGGATTCCCGTACATGTTATATCTGTAGTAATATTCCCTTCAACCTGGAGAGTTGGGACCCATGGAATGTGTGCCATGCATTATTGCTTTAAAGGGTCTGCATTTGCTCACCCAATCTCACCAATCCTCTCAGTCCCAAGTGTCCAGCCTTATGCCACATCCAGCTGTCATTGTAGATAGGGTCATTTCAGGTTTCATCAGAGACCCTGAAGGAATTGTAAAGAATTTCCCAGTTTTTTTGTTTTATTTTTGAAATTCCTTTTTATAGTGGGTTTGAGCTGATTCTCGCTGCCATATTTATCCCAGTCTAGACACACTTGATTCCCTTACGGAGACATATCAATACATAGGTTTTAAGATTCTTACTAGTCAGATATATTCCTCTGCGGGAAATATGGGGTTTTGAGTCCCTTTCACTGAGGAAGGTGTAGGTCTTGTCTATTCCATAGTTGGTTTTTGGAACGGTACCTGTGCTTATATCAAACTCTGGTTTTATGCATCACCCCACCTCTCCTTCCCCCTTAAGCAGGCATAAGAGTGTTTTCTAAATGTGAGACACTGTTCTCTTTCCTAACTCAGTTCAAGTGTAGCCATGTTTACAGGATCTTCATAAGTGATATCTTATGATAAGTTTCTTTTTCTGTGTGACTTATTTCACTTAGAATCATCGTACCTGAATCCACCCATTTTGCTGCTACTGGTCTTATGACATTGATTTCATGGCTGAGGGATATTCCATCGTACGTAAGTACCACAATTTTTTGAACCATTTTTATATTTCCTGGGATATTTAAGGTGTACCCAAGTTGAGGTCCTTGTAAGCAGTGCAGCCCTAAATTTTGGGGTGGCTGTGTCTTTTTGATTTTCAGTTTTCCCAAGGTATATTCCCTAGACTGGAAGTGCCCTTGGCTCTGTAGCTCTGTTGTTTACTTGTTTTAGGGAACACAATGCACGCCTCCAGAGAGGCAGTTGGCAATTTACATCCCGCCCATCAGCATAACAAGGCTCCCTGTTCTCCATGGCCTGTCTTGCCTTTCTGGTTTTTACACATTTTGTGGATGTCCCTTTTGACCGGTGGGAAGTGATACTTCTTTGTAGTGCAGATTTGCATTGCCCGCTTGCTTGCTTGGCCAAAAAGGGCGTATGCGTTTTCTCCTGAATATATTCAGGAGAAAACGCATACGCCCTTTTTGGCCAAGTGCATCATTGTCGAAGTTGTGCCCCTCTTCCTGTGCTTTAAAGGCGATTCCAACGTACCTCTTGAAATCTGCTTCCTGCTATTCTGCCTCGCTTTCAAGTCCGCCTCGTTGCCTTCCCTCAACAGATTTTTGGACGATAGTTGTCCTTTATTACTCGGCCAGTTTGTGAATTGCTGTGTCCCTGAGCTCCATTTTTCAACTCGTTTTTGGTGAGCTGACCGCAAGTCCAAAATTTTGGTTCAGGATCTATACTGATTCCCGGTGGGTGGCTGAGACTTTGGTTAATTCTTCTTCCTGCCGGGAAATTACAGTGATATGTGCCCGTCCAAATGCCTAACAGCTACTCTCTCATTGGTTCTCCCTCTTCCCTTTCATCCTCTGCCAAATTGGCAACCTGTGCGAACCAGGAGGTTAAAGGGGCTGTCTCTCCAAGTTGGGAGGTTGATAATAAAGCAGATGGAAAGTCAAACCGGAGCACCAGGAGAGGGACTATTCGTTGAGTTTTAGAAACCTTTCGTATTCACAGTGTGTCCGTTCTCTAGGATTCCCGTACATGTTATATCTGTAGTAATATTCCCTTCAACCTGGAGAGTTGGGACCCATGGAATGTGTGCCATGCATTATTGCTTTAAAGGGTCTGCATTTGCTCACCCAATCTCACCAATCCTCTCAGTCCCAAGTGTCCAGCCTTATGCCACATCCAGCTGTCATTGTAGATAGGGTCATTTCAGGTTTCATCAGAGACCCTGAAGGAATTGTAAAGAATTTCCCAGTTTTTTTGTTTTATTTTTGAAATTCCTTTTTATAGTGGGTTTGAGCTGATTCTCGCTGCCATATTTATCCCAGTCTAGACACACTTGATTCCCTTACGGAGACATATCAATACATAGGTTTTAAGATTCTTACTAGTCAGATATATTCCTCTGCGGGAAATATGGGGTTTTGAGTCCCTTTCACTGAGGAAGGTGTAGGTCTTGTCTATTCCATAGTTGGTTTTTGGAACGGTACCTGTGCTTATATCAAACTCTGGTTTTATGCATCACCCCACCTCTCCTTCCCCCTTAAGCAGGCATAAGAGTGTTTTCTAAATGTGAGACACTGTTCTCTTTCCTAACTCAGTTCAAGTGTAGCATGTTTACAGAATCTTCATAAGTGATATCTTATGATAAGTTTCTTTTTCTGTGTGACTTATTTCACTTAGAATCATCGTACCTGAATCCACCCATTTTGCTGCTACTGGTCTTATGACATTGATTTCATGGCTGAGGGATATTCCATCGTACGTAAGTACCACAATTTTTTGAACCATTTTTATATTTCCTGGGATATTTAAGGTGTACCCAAGTTGAGGTCCTTGTAAGCAGTGCAGCCCTAAATTTTGGGGTGGCTGTGTCTTTTTGATTTTCAGTTTTCCCAAGGTATATTCCCTAGACTGGAAGTGCCCTTGGCTCTGTAGCTCTGTTGTTTACTTGTTTTAGGGAACACAATGCACGCCTCCAGAGAGGCAGTTGGCAATTTACATCCCGCCCATCAGCATAACAAGGCTCCCTGTTCTCCAGGGCCTGTCTTGCCTTTCTGGTTTTTACACATTTTGTGGATGTCCCTTTTGACCGGTGGGAAGTGATACTTCTTTGTAGTGCAGATTTGCATTGCCCGCTTGCTTGCTTGGCCAAAAAGGGCGTATGCGTTTTCTCCTGAATATATTCAGGAGAAAACGCATACGCCCTTTTTGGCCAAGTGCATCATTGTCGAAGTTGTGCCCCTCTTCCTGTGCTTTAAAGGCGATTCCAACGTACCTCTTGAAATCTGTTTCCTGCTATTCTGCCTCGCTTTCAAGTCCACCTCGTTGCCTTCCCTCAACAGATTTTTGGACGATAGTTGTCCTTTATTACTCGGCCAGTTTGTGAATTGCTGTGCCCCTGAGCTCCAATTTTCAACTCGTTTTTGGTGAGCTGACCGCAAGTCCAAAATTTTGGTTCAGGATCTATACTGATTCCCGGTGGGTGGCTGAGACTTTGGTTAATTCTTCTTCCTGCCGGGAAATTACAGTGATATGTGCCCGTCCAAATGCCTAACAGCTACTCTCTCATTGGTTCTCCCTCTTCCCTTTCATCCTCTGCCAAATTGGCAACCTGTGCGAACCAGGAGGTTAAAGGGGCTGTCTCTCCAAGTTGGGAGATTGATAGTAAAGCAGATGGAAAGTCAAACCGGAGCACCAGGAGAGGGACTATTCGTTGAGTTTTAGAAACCTTTCGTATTCACAGTGTGTCCGTTCTCTAGGATTCCCGTACATGTTATATCTGTAGTAATATTCCCTTCAACCTGGAGAGTTGGGACCCATGGAATGTGTGCCATGCATTATTGCTTTAAAGGGTCTGCATTTGCTCACCCAATCTCACCAATCCTCTCAGTCCCAAGTGTCCAGCCTTATGCCACATCCAGCTGTCATTGTAGATAGGGTCATTTCAGGTTTCATCAGAGACCCTGAAGGAATTGTAAAGAATTTCCCAGTTTTTTTGTTTTATTTTTGAAATTCCTTTTTATAGTGGGTTTGAGCTGATTCTCGCTGCCATATTTATCCCAGTCTAGACACACTTGATTCCCTTACGGAGACATATCAATACATAGGTATTAAGATTCTTACTAGTCAGATATATTCCTCTGCGGGAAATATGGGGTTTTGAGTCCCTTTCACTGAGGAAGGTGTAGGTCTTGTCTATTCCATAGTTGGTTTTTGGAACGGTACCTGTGCTTATATCAAACTCTGGTTTTATGCATCACCCCACCTCTCCTTCCCCCTTAAGCAGGCATAAGAGTGTTTTCTAAATGTGAGACACTGTTCTCTTTCCTAACTCAGTTCAAGTGTAGCCATGTTTACAGGATCTTCATAAGTGATATTTTATGATAAGTTTCTTTTTCTGTGTGACTTATTTCACTTAGAATCATCATACCTGAATCCACCCATTTTGCTGCTACTGGTCTTATGACATTGATTTCATGGCTGAGGGATATTCCATCGTACGTAAGTACCACAATTTTTTGAACCATTTTTATATTTCCTGGGATATTTAAGGTGTACCCAAGTGGAGGTCCTTGTAAGCAGTGCAGCCCTAAATTTTGGGGTGGCTGTGTCTTTTTGATTTTCAGTTTTCCCAAGGTATATTCCCTAGACTGGAAGTGCCCTTGGCTCTGTAGCTCTGTTGTTTACTTGTTTTAGGGAACACAATGCACGCCTCCAGAGAGGCAGTTGGCAATTTACATCCCGCCCATCAGCATAACAAGGCTCCCTGTTCTCCAGGGCCTGTCTTGCCTTTCTGGTTTTTACACATTTTGTGGATGTCCCTTTTGACCGGTGGGAAGTGATACTTCTTTGTAGTGCAGATTTGCATTGCCCGCTTGCTTGCTTGGCCAAAAAGGGCGTATGCGTTTTCTCCTGAATATATTCAGGAGAAAACGCATACACCCTTTTTGGCCAAGTGCATCATTGTCGAAGTTGTGCCCCTCTTCCTGTGCTTTAAAGGCGATTCCAACGTACCTCTTGAAATCTGTTTCCTGCTATTCTGCCTCGCTTTCAAGTCCGCCTCGTTGCCTTCCCTCAACAGATTTTTGGACGATAGTTGTCCTTTATTACTCGGCCAGTTTGTGAATTGCTGTGCCCCTGAGCTCCATTTTTCAACTCGTTTTTGGTGAGCTGACCGCAAGTCCAAAATTTTGGTTCAGGATCTATACTGATTCCCGGTGGGTGGCTGAGACTTTGGTTAATTCTTCTTCCTGCCGGGAAATTACAGTGATATGTGCCCGTCCAAATGCCTAACAGCTACTCTCTCATTGGTTCTCCCTCTTCCCTTTCATCCTCTGCCAAATTGGCAACCTGTGCGAACCAGGAGGTTAAAGGGGCTGTCTCTCCAAGTTGGGAGGTTGATAATAAAGCAGATGGAAAGTCAAACCGGAGCACCAGGAGAGGGACTATTCGTTGAGTTTTAGAAACCTTTCGTATTCACAGTGTGTCCGTTCTCTAGGATTCCCGTACATGTTATATCTGTAGTAATATTCCCTTCAACCTGGAGAGTTGGGACCCATGGAATGTGTGCCATGCATTATTGCTTTAAAGGGTCTGCATTTGCTCACCCAATCTCACCAATCCTCTCAGTCCCAAGTGTCCAGCCTTATGCCACATCCAGCTGTCATTGTAGATAGGGTCATTTCAGGTTTCATCAGAGACCCTGAAGGAATTGTAAAGAATTTCCCAGTTTTTTTGTTTTATTTTTGAAATTCCTTTTTATAGTGGGTTTGAGCTGATTCTCGCTGCCATATTTATCCCAGTCTAGACACACTTGATTCCCTTACGGAGACATATCAATACATAGGTTTTAAGATTCTTACTAGTCAGATATATTCCTCTGCGGGAAATATGGGGTTTTGAGTCCCTTTCACTGAGGAAGGTGTAGGTCTTGTCTATTCCATAGTTGGTTTTTGGAACGGTACCTGTGCTTATATCAAACTCTGGTTTTATGCATCACCCCACCTCTCCTTCCCCCTTAAGCAGGCATAAGAGTCTTTTCTAAATGTGAGACACTGTTCTCTTTCCTAACTCAGTTCAAGTGTAGCCATGTTTACAGGATCTTCATAAGTGATATCTTATGATAAGTTTCTTTTTCTGTGTGACTTATTTCACTTAGAATCATCGTACCTGAATCCACCCATTTTGCTGCTACTGGTCTTATGACATTGATTTCATGGCTGAGGGATATTCCATCGTACGTAAGTACCACAATTTTTTGAACCATTTTTATATTTCCTGGGATATTTAAGGTGTACCCAAGTTGAGGTCCTTGTAAGCAGTGCAGCCCTAAATTTTGGGGTGGCTGTGTCTTTTTGATTTTCAGTTTTCCCAAGGTATATTCCCTAGACTGGAAGTGCCCTTGGCTCTGTAGCTCTGTTGTTTACTTGTTTTAGGGAACACAATGCACGCCTCCAGAGAGGCAGTTGGCAATTTACATCCCACCCATCAGCATAACAAGGCTCCCTGTTCTCCAGGGCCTGTCTTGCCTTTCTGGTTTTTACACATTTTGTGGATGTCCCTTTTGACCGGTGGGAAGTGATACTTCTTTGTAGTGCAGATTTGCATTGCCCGCTTGCTTGCTTGGCCAAAAAGGGCGTATGCGTTTTCTCCTGAATATATTCAGGAGAAAACGCATACGCCCTTTTTGGCCAAGTGCATCATTGTCGAAGTTGTGCCCCTCTTCCTGTGCTTTAAAGGCGATTCCAACGTACCTCTTGAAATCTGTTTCCTGCTATTCTGCCTCGCTTTCAAGTCCGCCTCGTTGCCTTCCCTCAACAGATTTTTGGACGATAGTTGTCCTTTATTACTCGGCCAGTTTGTGAATTGCTGTGTCCCTGAGCTCCATTTTTCAACTCGTTTTTGGTGAGCTGACCGCAAGTCCAAAATTTTGGTTCAGGATCTATACTGATTCCCGGTGGGTGGCTGAGACTTTGGTTAATTCTTCTTCCTGCCGGGAAATTACAGTGATATGTGCCCGTCCAAATGCCTAACAGCTACTCTCTCATTGGTTCTCCCTCTTCCCTTTCATCCTCTGCCAAATTGGCAACCTGTGCGAACCAGGAGGTTAAAGGGGCTGTCTCTCCAAGTTGGGAGGTTGATAATAAAGCAGATGGAAAGTCAAACCGGAGCACCAGGAGAGGGACTATTCGTTGAGTTTTAGAAACCTTTCGTATTCACAGTGTGTCCGTTCTCTAGGATTCCCGTACATGTTATATCTGTAGTAATATTCCCTTCAACCTGGAGAGTTGGGACCCATGGAATGTGTGCCATGCATTATTGCTTTAAAGGGTCTGCATTTGCTCACCCAATCTCACCAATCCTCTCAGTCCCAAGTGTCCAGCCTTATGCCACATCCAGCTGTCATTGTAGATAGGGTCATTTCAGGTTTCATCAGAGACCCTGAAGGAATTGTAAAGAATTTCCCAGTTTTTTTGTTTTATTTTTGAAATTCCTTTTTATAGTGGGTTTGAGCTGATTCTCGCTGCCATATTTATCCCAGTCTAGACACACTTGATTCCCTTACGGAGACATATCAATACATAGGTTTTAAGATTCTTACTAGTCAGATATATTCCTCTGCGGGAAATATGGGGTTTTGAGTCCCTTTCACTGAGGAAGGTGTAGGTCTTGTCTATTCCATAGTTGGTTTTTGGAACGGTACCTGTGCTTATATCAAACTCTGGTTTTATGCATCACCCCACCTCTCCTTCCCCCTTAAGCAGGCATAAGAGTCTTTTCTAAATGTGAGACACTGTTCTCTTTCCTAACTCAGTTCAAGTGTAGCCATGTTTACAGGATCTTCATAAGTGATATCTTATGATAAGTTTCTTTTTCTGTGTGACTTATTTCACTTAGAATCATCGTACCTGAATCCACCCATTTTGCTGCTACTGGTCTTATGACATTGATTTCATGGCTGAGGGATATTCCATCGTACGTAAGTACCACAATTTTTTGAACCATTTTTATATTTCCTGGGATATTTAAGGTGTACCCAAGTTGAGGTCCTTGTAAGCAGTGCAGCCCTAAATTTTGGGGTGGCTGTGTCTTTTTGATTTTCAGTTTTCCCAAGGTATATTCCCTAGACTGGAAGTGCCCTTGGCTCTGTAGCTCTGTTGTTTACTTGTTTTAGGGAACACAATGCACGCCTCCAGAGAGGCAGTTGGCAATTTACATCCCGCCCATCAGCATAACAAGGCTCCCTGTTCTCCAGGGCCTGTCTTGCCTTTCTGGTTTTTACACATTTTGTGGATGTCCCTTTTGACCGGTGGGAAGTGATACTTCTTTGTAGTGCAGATTTGCATTGCCCGCTTGCTTGCTTGGCCAAAAAGGGCGTATGCGTTTTCTCCTGAATATATTCAGGAGAAAACGCATACGCCCTTTTTGGCCAAGTGCATCATTGTCGAAGTTGTGCCCCTCTTCCTGTGCTTTAAAGGCGATTCCAACGTACCTCTTGAAATCTGTTTCCTGCTATTCTGCCTCGCTTTCAAGTCCGCCTCGTTGCCTTCCCTCAACAGATTTTTGGACGATAGTTGTCCTTTATTACTCGGCCAGTTTGTGAATTGCTGTGCCCCTGAGCTCCAATTTTCAACTCGTTTTTGGTGAGCTGACCGCAAGTCCAAAATTTTGGTTCAGGATCTATACTGATTCCCGGTGGGTGGCTGAGACTTTGGTTAATTCTTCTTCCTGCCGGGAAATTACAGTGATATGTGCCCGTCCAAATGCCTAACAGCTACTCTCTCATTGGTTCTCCCTCTTCCCTTTCATCCTCTGCCAAATTGGCAACCTGTGCGAACCAGGAGGTTAAAGGGGCTGTCTCTCCAAGTTGGGAGATTGATAGTAAAGCAGATGGAAAGTCAAACCGGAGCACCAGGAGAGGGACTATTCGTTGAGTTTTAGAAACCTTTCGTATTCACAGTGTGTCCGTTCTCTAGGATTCCCGTACATGTTATATCTGTAGTAATATTCCCTTCAACCTGGAGAGTTGGGACCCATGGAATGTGTGCCATGCATTATTGCTTTAAAGGGTCTGCATTTGCTCACCCAATCTCACCAATCCTCTCAGTCCCAAGTGTCCAGCCTTATGCCACATCCAGCTGTCATTGTAGATAGGGTCATTTCAGGTTTCATCAGAGACCCTGAAGGAATTGTAAAGAATTTCCCAGTTTTTTTGTTTTATTTTTGAAATTCCTTTTTATAGTGGGTTTGAGCTGATTCTCGCTGCCATATTTATCCCAGTCTAGACACACTTGATTCCCTTACGGAGACATATCAATACATAGGTATTAAGATTCTTACTAGTCAGATATATTCCTCTGCGGGAAATATGGGGTTTTGAGTCCCTTTCACTGAGGAAGGTGTAGGTCTTGTCTATTCCATAGTTGGTTTTTGGAACGGTACCTGTGCTTATATCAAACTCTGGTTTTATGCATCACCCCACCTCTCCTTCCCCCTTAAGCAGGCATAAGAGTGTTTTCTAAATGTGAGACACTGTTCTCTTTCCTAACTCAGTTCAAGTGTAGCCATGTTTACAGGATCTTCATAAGTGATATTTTATGATAAGTTTCTTTTTCTGTGTGACTTATTTCACTTAGAATCATCATACCTGAATCCACCCATTTTGCTGCTACTGGTCTTATGACATTGATTTCATGGCTGAGGGATATTCCATCGTACGTAAGTACCACAATTTTTTGAACCATTTTTATATTTCCTGGGATATTTAAGGTGTACCCAAGTGGAGGTCCTTGTAAGCAGTGCAGCCCTAAATTTTGGGGTGGCTGTGTCTTTTTGATTTTCAGTTTTCCCAAGGTATATTCCCTAGACTGGAAGTGCCCTTGGCTCTGTAGCTCTGTTGTTTACTTGTTTTAGGGAACACAATGCACGCCTCCAGAGAGGCAGTTGGCAATTTACATCCCGCCCATCAGCATAACAAGGCTCCCTGTTCTCCAGGGCCTGTCTTGCCTTTCTGGTTTTTACACATTTTGTGGATGTCCCTTTTGACCGGTGGGAAGTGATACTTCTTTGTAGTGCAGATTTGCATTGCCCGCTTGCTTGCTTGGCCAAAAAGGGCGTATGCGTTTTCTCCTGAATATATTCAGGAGAAAACGCATACACCCTTTTTGGCCAAGTGCATCATTGTCGAAGTTGTGCCCCTCTTCCTGTGCTTTAAAGGCGATTCCAACGTACCTCTTGAAATCTGTTTCCTGCTATTCTGCCTCGCTTTCAAGTCCGCCTCGTTGCCTTCCCTCAACAGATTTTTGGACGATAGTTGTCCTTTATTACTCGGCCAGTTTGTGAATTGCTGTGCCCCTGAGCTCCATTTTTCAACTCGTTTTTGGTGAGCTGACCGCAAGTCCAAAATTTTGGTTCAGGATCTATACTGATTCCCGGTGGATGGCTGAGACTTTGGTTAATTCTTCTTCCTGCCGGGAAATTACAGTGATATGTGCCCGTCCAAATGCCTAACAGCTACTCTCTCATTGGTTCTCCCTCTTCCCTTTCATCCTCTGCCAAATTGGCAACCTGTGCGAACCAGGAGGTTAAAGGGGCTGTCTCTCCAAGTTGGGAGGTTGATAATAAAGCAGATGGAAAGTCAAACCGGAGCACCAGGAGAGGGACTATTCGTTGAGTTTTAGAAACCTTTCGTATTCACAGTGTGTCCGTTCTCTAGGATTCCCGTACATGTTATATCTGTAGTAATATTCCCTTCAACCTGGAGAGTTGGGACCCATGGAATGTGTGCCATGCATTATTGCTTTAAAGGGTCTGCATTTGCTCACCCAATCTCACCAATCCTCTCAGTCCCAAGTGTCCAGCCTTATGCCACATCCAGCTGTCATTGTAGATAGGGTCATTTCAGGTTTCATCAGAGACCCTGAAGGAATTGTAAAGATTTTCCCAGTTTTTTTGTTTTATTTTTGAAATTCCTTTTTATAGTGGGTTTGAGCTGATTCTCGCTGCCATATTTATCCCAGTCTAGACACACTTGATTCCCTTACGGAGACATATCAATACATAGGTTTTAAGATTCTTACTAGTCAGATATATTCCTCTGCGGGAAATATGGGGTTTTGAGTCCCTTTCACTGAGGAAGGTGTAGGTCTTGTCTATTCCATAGTTGGTTTTTGGAACGGTACCTGTGCTTATATCAAACTCTGGTTTTATGCATCACCCAACCTCTCCTTCCCCCTTAAGCAGGCATAAGAGTGTTTTCTAAATGTGAGACACTGTTCTCTTTCCTAACTCAGTTCAAGTGTAGCCATGTTTACAGGATCTTCATAAGTGATATCTTATGATAAGTTTCTTTTTCTGTGTGACTTATTTCACTTAGAATCATCGTACCTGAATCCACCCATTTTGCTGCTACTGGTCTTATGACATTGATTTCATGGCTGAGGGATATTCCATCGTACGTAAGTACCACAATTTTTTGAACCATTTTTATATTTCCTGGGATATTTAAGGTGTACCCAAGTTGAGGTCCTTGTAAGCAGTGCAGCCCTAAATTTTGGGGTGGCTGTGTCTTTTTGATTTTCAGTTTTCCCAAGGTATATTCCCTAGACTGGAAGTGCCCTTGGCTCTGTAGCTCTGTTGTTTACTTGTTTTAGGGAACACAATGCACGCCTCCAGAGAGGCAGTTGGCAATTTACATCCCGCCCATCAGCATAACAAGGCTCCCTGTTCTCCAGGGCCTGTCTTGCCTTTCTGGTTTTTACACATTTTGTGGATGTCCCTTTTGACCGGTGGGAAGTGATACTTCTTTGTAGTGCAGATTTGCATTGCCCGCTTGCTTGCTTGGCCAAAAAGGGCGTATGCGTTTTCTCCTGAATATATTCAGGAGAAAACGCATACGCCCTTTTTGGCCAAGTGCATCATTGTCGAAGTTGTGCCCCTCTTCCTGTGCTTTAAAGGTGATTCCAACGTACCTCTTGAAATCTGTTTCCTGCTATTCTGCCTCGCTTTCAAGTCCGCCTCGTTGCCTTCCCTCAACAGATTTTTGGACGATAGTTGTCCTTTATTACTCGGCCAGTTTGTGAATTGCTGTGCCCCTGAGCTCCATTTTTCAACTCGTTTTTGGTGAGCTGACCGCAAGTCCAAAATTTTGGTTCAGGATCTATACTGATTCCCGGTGGGTGGCTGAGACTTTGGTTAATTCTTCTTCCTGCCGGGAAATTACAGTGATATGTGCCCGTCCAAATGCCTAACAGCTACTCTCTCATTGGTTCTCCCTCTTCCCTTTCATCCTCTGCCAAATTGGCAACCTGTGCGAACCAGGAGGTTAAAGGGGCTGTCTCTCCAAGTTGGGAGGTTGATAATAAAGCAGATGGAAAGTCAAACCGGAGCACCAGGAGAGGGACTATTCGTTGAGTTTTAGAAACCTTTCGTATTCACAGTGTGTCCGTTCTCTAGGATTCCCGTACATGTTATATCTGTAGTAATATTCCCTTCAACCTGGAGAGTTGGGACCCATGGAATGTGTGCCATGCATTATTGCTTTAAAGGGTCTGCATTTGCTCACCCAATCTCACCAATCCTCTCAGTCCCAAGTGTCCAGCCTTATGCCACATCCAGCTGTCATTGTAGATAGGGTCATTTCAGGTTTCATCAGAGACCCTGAAGGAATTGTAAAGAATTTCCCAGTTTTTTTGTTTTATTTTTGAAATTCCTTTTTATAGTAGGTTTGAGCTGATTCTCGCTGCCATATTTATCCCAGTCAAGACACACTTGATTCCCTTACGGAGACATATCAATACATAGGTTTTAAGATTCTTACTAGTCAGATATATTCCTCTGCGGGAAATATGGGGTTTTGAGTCCCTTTCACTGAGGAAGGTGTAGGTCTTGTCTATTCCATAGTTGGTTTTTGGAACGGTACCTGTGCTTATATCAAACTCTGGTTTTATGCATCACCCCACCTCTCCTTCCCCCTTAAGCAGGCATAAGAGTGTTTTCTAAATGTGAGACACTGTTCTCTTTCCTAACTCAGTTCAAGTGTAGCCATGTTTACAGGATCTTCATAAGTGATATCTTATGATAAGTTTCTTTTTCTGTGTGACTTATTTCACTTAGAATCATCGTACCTGAATCCACCCATTTTGCTGCTACTGGTCTTATGACATTGATTTCATGGCTGAGGGATATTCCATCGTACGTAAGTACCACAATTTTTTGAACCATTTTTATATTTCCTGGGATATTTAAGGTGTACCCAAGTTGAGGTCCTTGTAAGCAGTGCAGCCCTAAATTTTGGGGTGGCTGTGTCTTTTTGATTTTCAGTTTTCCCAAGGTATATTCCCTAGACTGGAAGTGCCCTTGGCTCTGTAGCTCTGTTGTTTACTTGTTTTAGGGAACACAATGCACGCCTCCAGAGAGGCAGTTGGCAATTTACATCCCGCCCATCAGCATAACAAGGCTCCCTGTTCTCCAGGGCCTGTCTTGCCTTTCTGGTTTTTACACATTTTGTGGATGTCCCTTTTGACCGGTGGGAAGTGATACTTCTTTGTAGTGCAGATTTGCATTGCCCGCTTGCTTGCTTGGCCAAAAAGGGCGTATGCGTTTTCTCCTGAATATATTCAGGAGAAAACGCATACGCCCTTTTTGGCCAAGTGCATCATTGTCGAAGTTGTGCCCCTCTTCCTGTGCTTTAAAGGCGATTCCAACGTACCTCTTGAAATCTGTTTCCTGCTATTCTGCCTCGCTTTCAAGTCCGCCTCGTTGCCTTCCCTCAACAGATTTTTGGACGATAGTTGTCCTTTATTACTCGGCCAGTTTGTGAATTGCTGTGCCCCTGAGCTCCATTTTTCAACTCGTTTTTGGTGAGCTGACCGCAAGTCCAAAATTTTGGTTCAGGATCTATACTGATTCCCGGTGGGTGGCTGAGACTTTGGTTAATTCTTCTTCCTGCCGGGAAATTACAGTGATATGTGCCCGTCCAAATGCCTAACAGCTACTCTCTCATTGGTTCTCCCTCTTCCCTTTCATCCTCTGCCAAATTGGCAACCTGTGCGAACCAGGAGGTTAAAGGGGCTGTCTCTCCAAGTTGGGAGGTTGATAATAAAGCAGATGGAAAGTCAAACCGGAGCACCAGGAGAGGGACTATTCGTTGAGTTTTAGAAACCTTTCGTATTCACAGTGTGTCCGTTCTCTAGGATTCCCGTACATGTTATATCTGTAGTAATATTCCCTTCAACCTGGAGAGTTGGGACCCATGGAATGTGTGCCATGCATTATTGCTTTAAAGGGTCTGCATTTGCTCACCCAATCTCACCAATCCTCTCAGTCCCAAGTGTCCAGCCTTATGCCACATCCAGCTGTCATTGTAGATAGGGTCATTTCAGGTTTCATCAGAGACCCTGAAGGAATTGTAAAGAATTTCCCAGTTTTTTTGTTTTATTTTTGAAATTCCTTTTTATAGTGGGTTTGAGCTGATTCTCGCTGCCATATTTATCCCAGTCTAGACACACTTGATTCCCTTACGGAGACATATCAATACATAGGTTTTAAGATTCTTACTAGTCAGATATATTCCTCTGCGGGAAATATGGGGTTTTGAGTCCCTTTCACTGAGGAAGGTGTAGGTCTTGTCTATTCCATAGTTGGTTTTTGGAACGGTACCTGTGCTTATATCAAACTCTGGTTTTATGCATCACCCCACCTCTCCTTCCCCCTTAAGCAGGCATAAGAGTCTTTTCTAAATGTGAGACACTGTTCTCTTTCCTAACTCAGTTCAAGTGTAGCCATGTTTACAGGATCTTCATAAGTGATATCTTATGATAAGTTTCTTTTTCTCTGTGACTTATTTCACTTAGAATCATCGTACCTGAATCCACCCATTTTGCTGCTACTGGTCTTATGACATTGATTTCATGGCTGAGGGATATTCCATCGTACGTAAGTACCACAATTTTTTGAACCATTTTTATATTTCCTGGGATATTTAAGGTGTACCCAAGTGGAGGTCCTTGTAAGCAGTGCAGCCCTAAATTTTGGGGTGGCTGTGTCTTTTTGATTTTCAGTTTTCCCAAGGTATATTCCCTAGACTGGAAGTGCCCTTGGCTCTGTAGCTCTGTTGTTTACTTGTTTTAGGGAACACAATGCACGCCTCCAGAGAGGCAGTTGGCAATTTACATCCCGCCCATCAGCATAACAAGGCTCCCTGTTCTCCAGGGCCTGTCTTGCCTTTCTGGTTTTTACACATTTTGTGGATGTCCCTTTTGACCGGTGGGAAGTGATACTTCTTTGTAGTGCAGATTTGCATTGCCCGCTTGCTTGCTTGGCCAAAAAGGGCGTATGCGTTTTCTCCTGAATATATTCAGGAGAAAACGCATACACCCTTTTTGGCCAAGTGCATCATTGTCGAAGTTGTGCCCCTCTTCCTGTGCTTTAAAGGCGATTCCAACGTACCTCTTGAAATCTGTTTCCTGCTATTCTGCCTCGCTTTCAAGTCCGCCTCGTTGCCTTCCCTCAACAGATTTTTGGACGATAGTTGTCCTTTATTACTCGGCCAGTTTGTGAATTGCTGTGCCCCTGAGCTCCATTTTTCAACTCGTTTTTGGTGAGCTGACCGCAAGTCCAAAATTTTGGTTCAGGATCTATACTGATTCCCGGTGGGTGGCTGAGACTTTGGTTAATTCTTCTTCCTGCCGGGAAATTACAGTGATATGTGCCCGTCCAAATGCCTAACAGCTACTCTCTCATTGGTTCTCCCTCTTCCCTTTCATCCTCTGCCAAATTGGCAACCTGTGCGAACCAGGAGGTTAAAGGGGCTGTCTCTCCAAGTTGGGAGGTTGATAATAAAGCAGATGGAAAGTCAAACCGGAGCACCAGGAGAGGGACTATTCGTTGAGTTTTAGAAACCTTTCGTATTCACAGTGTGTCCGTTCTCTAGGATTCCCGTACATGTTATATCTGTAGTAATATTCCCTTCAACCTGGAGAGTTGGGACCCATGGAATGTGTGCCATGCATTATTGCTTTAAAGGGTCTGCATTTGCTCACCCAATCTCACCAATCCTCTCAGTCCCAAGTGTCCAGCCTTATGCCACATCCAGCTGTCATTGTAGATAGGGTCATTTCAGGTTTCATCAGAGACCCTGAAGGAATTGTAAAGAATTTCCCAGTTTTTTTGTTTTATTTTTGAAATTCCTTTTTATAGTGGGTTTGAGCTGATTCTCGCTGCCATATTTATCCCAGTCTAGACACACTTGATTCCCTTACGGAGACATATCAATACATAGGTTTTAAGATTCTTACTAGTCAGATATATTCCTCTGCGGGAAATATGGGGTTTTGAGTCCCTTTCACTGAGGAAGGTGTAGGTCTTGTCTATTCCATAGTTGGTTTTTGGAACGGTACCTGTGCTTATATCAAACTCTGGTTTTATGCATCACCCCACCTCTCCTTCCCCCTTAAGCAGGCATAAGAGTCTTTTCTAAATGTGAGACACTGTTCTCTTTCCTAACTCAGTTCAAGTGTAGCCATGTTTACAGGATCTTCATAAGTGATATCTTATGATAAGTTTCTTTTTCTGTGTGACTTATTTCACTTAGAATCATCGTACCTGAATCCACCCATTTTGCTGCTACTGGTCTTATGACATTGATTTCATGGCTGAGGGATATTCCATCGTACGTAAGTACCACAATTTTTTGAACCATTTTTATATTTCCTGGGATATTTAAGGTGTACCCAAGTTGAGGTCCTTGTAAGCAGTGCAGCCCTAAATTTTGGGGTGGCTGTGTCTTTTTGATTTTCAGTTTTCCCAAGGTATGTTCCCTAGACTGGAAGTGCCCTTGGCTCTGTAGCTCTGTTGTTTACTTGTTTTAGGGAACACAATGCACGCCTCCAGAGAGGCAGTTGGCAATTTACATCCCGCCCATCAGCATAACAAGGCTCCCTGTTCTCCAGGGCCTGTCTTGCCTTTCTGGTTTTTACACATTTTGTGGATGTCCCTTTTGACCGGTGGGAAGTGATACTTCTTTGTAGTGCAGATTTGCATTGCCCGCTTGCTTGCTTGGCCAAAAAGGGCGTATGCGTTTTCTCCTGAATATATTCAGGAGAAAACGCATACGCCCTTTTTGGCCAAGTGCATCATTGTCGAAGTTGTGCCCCTCTTCCTGTGCTTTAAAGGCGATTCCAACGTACCTCTTGAAATCTGTTTCCTGCTATTCTGCCTCGCTTTCAAGTCCGCCTCGTTGCCTTCCCTCAACAGATTTTTGGACGATAGTTGTCCTTTATTACTCGGCCAGTTTGTGAATTGCTGTGCCCCTGAGCTCCATTTTTCAACTCGTTTTTGGTGAGCTGACCGCAAGTCCAAAATTTTGGTTCAGGATCTATACTGATTCCCGGTGGGTGGCTGAGACTTTGGTTAATTCTTCTTCCTGCCGGGAAATTACAGTGATATGTGCCCGTCCAAATGCCTAACAGCTACTCTCTCATTGGTTCTCCCTCTTCCCTTTCATCCTCTGCCAAATTGGCAACCTGTGCGAACCAGGAGGTTAAAGGGGCTGTCTCTCCAAGTTGGGAGGTTGATAATAAAGCAGATGGAAAGTCAAACCGGAGCACCAGGAGAGGGACTATTCGTTGAGTTTTAGAAACCTTTCGTATTCACAGTGTGTCCGTTCTCTAGGATTCCCGTACATGTTATATCTGTAGTAATATTCCCTTCAACCTGGAGAGTTGGGACCCATGGAATGTGTGCCATGCATTATTGCTTTAAAGGGTCTGCATTTGCTCACCCAATCTCACCAATCCTCTCAGTCCCAAGTGTCCAGCCTTATGCCACATCCAGCTGTCATTGTAGATAGGGTCATTTCAGGTTTCATCAGAGACCCTGAAGGAATTGTAAAGAATTTCCCAGTTTTTTTGTTTTATTTTTGAAATTCCTTTTTATAGTGGGTTTGAGCTGATTCTCGCTGCCATATTTATCCCAGTCTAGACACACTTGATTCCCTTACGGAGACATATCAATACATAGGTTTTAAGATTCTTACTAGTCAGATATATTCCTCTGCGGGAAATATGGGGTTTTGAGTCCCTTTCACTGAGGAAGGTGTAGGTCTTGTCTATTCCATAGTTGGTTTTTGGAACGGTACCTGTGCTTATATCAAACTCTGGTTTTATGCATCACCCCACCTCTCCTTCCCCCTTAAGCAGGCATAAGAGTCTTTTCTAAATGTGAGACACTGTTCTCTTTCCTAACTCAGTTCAAGTGTAGCCATGTTTACAGGATCTTCATAAGTGATATCTTATGATAAGTTTCTTTTTCTCTGTGACTTATTTCACTTAGAATCATCGTACCTGAATCCACCCATTTTGCTGCTACTGGTCTTATGACATTGATTTCATGGCTGAGGGATATTCCATCGTACGTAAGTACCACAATTTTTTGAACCATTTTTATATTTCCTGGGATATTTAAGGTGTACCCAAGTTGAGGTCCTTGTAAGCAGTGCAGCCCTAAATTTTGGGGTGGCTGTGTCTTTTTGATTTTCAGTTTTCCCAAGGTATGTTCCCTAGACTGGAAGTGCCCTTGGCTCTGTAGCTCTGTTGTTTACTTGTTTTAGGGAACACAATGCACGCCTCCAGAGAGGCAGTTGGCAATTTACATCCCGCCCATCAGCATAACAAGGCTCCCTGTTCTCCAGGGCCTGTCTTGCCTTTCTGGTTTTTACACATTTTGTGGATGTCCCTTTTGACCGGTGGGAAGTGATACTTCTTTGTAGTGCAGATTTGCATTGCCCGCTTGCTTGCTTGGCCAAAAAGGGCGTATGCGTTTTCTCCTGAATATATTCAGGAGAAAACGCATACGCCCTTTTTGGCCAAGTGCATCATTGTCGAAGTTGTGCCCCTCTTCCTGTGCTTTAAAGGCGATTCCAACGTACCTCTTGAAATCTGTTTCCTGCTATTCTGCCTCGCTTTCAAGTCCGCCTCGTTGCCTTCCCTCAACAGATTTTTGGACGATAGTTGTCCTTTATTACTCGGCCAGTTTGTGAATTGCTGTGCCCCTGAGCTCCATTTTTCAACTCGTTTTTGGTGAGCTGACCGCAAGTCCAAAATTTTGGTTCAGGATCTATACTGATTCCCGGTGGGTGGCTGAGACTTTGGTTAATTCTTCTTCCTGCCGGGAAATTACAGTGATATGTGCCCGTCCAAATGCCTAACAGCTACTCTCTCATTGGTTCTCCCTCTTCCCTTTCATCCTCTGCCAAATTGGCAACCTGTGCGAACCAGGAGGTTAAAGGGGCTGTCTCTCCAAGTTGGGAGGTTGATAATAAAGCAGATGGAAAGTCAAACCGGAGCACCAGGAGAGGGACTATTCGTTGAGTTTTAGAAACCTTTCGTATTCACAGTGTGTCCGTTCTCTAGGATTCCCGTACATGTTATATCTGTAGTAATATTCCCTTCAACCTGGAGAGTTGGGACCCATGGAATGTGTGCCATGCATTATTGCTTTAAAGGGTCTGCATTTGCTCACCCAATCTCACCAATCCTCTCAGTCCCAAGTGTCCAGCCTTATGCCACATCCAGCTGTCATTGTAGATAGGGTCATTTCAGGTTTCATCAGAGACCCTGAAGGAATTGTAAAGAATTTCCCAGTTTTTTTGTTTTATTTTTGAAATTCCTTTTTATAGTGGGTTTGAGCTGATTCTCGCTGCCATATTTATCCCAGTCTAGACACACTTGATTCCCTTACGGAGACATATCAATACATAGGTTTTAAGATTCTTACTAGTCAGATATATTCCTCTGCGGGAAATATGGGGTTTTGAGTCCCTTTCACTGAGGAAGGTGTAGGTCTTGTCTATTCCATAGTTGGTTTTTGGAACGGTACCTGTGCTTATATCAAACTCTGGTTTTATGCATCACCCCACCTCTCCTTCCCCCTTAAGCAGGCATAAGAGTGTTTTCTAAATGTGAGACACTGTTCTCTTTCCTAACTCAGTTCAAGTGTAGCATGTTTACAGGATCTTCATAAGTGATATCTTATGATAAGTTTCTTTTTCTGTGTGACTTATTTCACTTAGAATCATCGTACCTGAATCCACCCATTTTGCTGCTACTGGTCTTATGACATTGATTTCATGGCTGAGGGATATTCCATCGTACGTAAGTACCACAATTTTTTGAACCATTTTTATATTTCCTGGGATATTTAAGGTGTACCCAAGTGGAGGTCCTTGTAAGCAGTGCAGCCCTAAATTTTGGGGTGGCTGTGTCTTTTTGATTTTCAGTTTTCCCAAGGTATATTCCCTAGACTGGAAGTGCCCTTGGCTCTGTAGCTCTGTTGTTTACTTGTTTTAGGGAACACAATGCACGCCTCCAGAGAGGCAGTTGGCAATTTACATCCCGCCCATCAGCATAACAAGGCTCCCTGTTCTCCAGGGCCTGTCTTGACTTTCTGGTTTTTACACATTTTGTGGATGTCCCTTTTGACCGGTGGGAAGTGATACTTCTTTGTAGTGCAGATTTGCATTGCCCGCTTGCTTGCTTGGCCAAAAAGGGTGTATGCGTTTTCTCCTGAATATATTCAGGAGAAAACGCATACGCCCTTTTTGGCCAAGTGCATCATTGTCGAAGTTGTGCCCCTCTTCCTGTGCTTTAAAGGCGATTCCAACGTACCTCTTGAAATCTGTTTCCTGCTATTCTGCCTCGCTTTCAAGTCCGCCTCGTTGCCTTCCCTCAACAGATTTTTGGACGATAGTTGTCCTTTATTACTCGGCCAGTTTGTGAATTGCTGTGCCCCTGAGCTCCATTTTTCAACTCGTTTTTGGTGAGCTGACCGCAAGTCCAAAATTTTGGTTCAGGATCTATACTGATTCCCGGTGGGTGGCTGAGACTTTGGTTAATTCTTCTTCCTGCCGGGAAATTACAGTGATATGTGCCCGTCCAAATGCCTAACAGCTACTCTCTCATTGGTTCTCCCTCTTCCCTTTCATCCTCTGCCAAATTGGCAACCTGTGCGAACCAGGAGGTTAAAGGGGCTGTCTCTCCAAGTTGGGAGGTTGATAATAAAGCAGATGGAAAGTCAAACCGGAGCACCAGGAGAGGGACTATTCGTTGAGTTTTAGAAACCTTTCGTATTCACAGTGTGTCCGTTCTCTAGGATTCCCGTACATGTTATATCTGTAGTAATATTCCCTTCAACCTGGAGAGTTGGGACCCATGGAATGTGTGCCATGCATTATTGCTTTAAAGGGTCTGCATTTGCTCACCCAATCTCACCAATCCTCTCAGTCCCAAGTGTCCAGCCTTATGCCACATCCAGCTGTCATTGTAGATAGGGTCATTTCAGGTTTCATCAGAGACCCTGAAGGAATTGTAAAGAATTTCCCAGTTTTTTTGTTTTATTTTTGAAATTCCTTTTTATAGTAGGTTTGAGCTGATTCTCGCTGCCATATTTATCCCAGTCTAGACACACTTGATTCCCTTACGGAGACATATCAATACATAGGTTTTAAGATTCTTACTAGTCAGATATATTCCTCTGCGGGAAATATGGGGTTTTGAGTCCCTTTCACTGAGGAAGGTGTAGGTCTTGTCTATTCCATAGTTGGTTTTTGGAACGGTACCTGTGCTTATATCAAACTCTGGTTTTATGCATCACCCCACCTCTCCTTCCCCCTTAAGCAGGCATAAGAGTGTTTTCTAAATGTGAGACACTGTTCTCTTTCCTAACTCAGTTCAAGTGTAGCCATGTTTACAGGATCTTCATAAGTGATATCTTATGATAAGTTTCTTTTTCTGTGTGACTTATTTCACTTAGAATCATCGTACCTGAATCCACCCATTTTGCTGCTACTGGTCTTATGACATTGATTTCATGGCTGAGGGATATTCCATCGTACGTAAGTACCACAATTTTTTGAACCATTTTTATATTTCCTGGGATATTTAAGGTGTGCCCAAGTTGAGGTCCTTGTAAGCAGTGCAGCCCTAAATTTTGGGGTGGCTGTGTCTTTTTGATTTTCAGTTTTCCCAAGGTATATTCCCTAGACTGGAAGTGCCCTTGGCTCTGTAGCTCTGTTGTTTACTTGTTTTAGGGAACACAATGCACTCCTCCAGAGAGGCAGTTGGCAATTTACATCCCGCCCATCAGCATAACAAGGCTCCCTGTTCTCCAGGGCCTGTCTTGCCTTTCTGGTTTTTACACATTTTGTGGATGTCCCTTTTGACCGGTGGGAAGTGATACTTCTTTGTAGTGCAGATTTGCATTGCCCGCTTGCTTGCTTGGCCAAAAAGGGCGTATGCGTTTTCTCCTGAATATATTCAGGAGAAAACGCATACGCCCTTTTTGGCCAAGTGCATCATTGTCGAAGTTGTGCCCCTCTTCCTGTGCTTTAAAGGCGATTCCAACGTACCTCTGGAAATCTGTTTCCTGCTATTCTGCCTCGCTTTCAAGTCCGCCTCGTTGCCTTCCCTAAACAGATTTTTGGACGATAGTTGTCCTTTATTACTCGGCCAGTTTGTGAATTGCTGTGCCCCTGAGCTCCATTTTTCAACTCGTTTTTGGTGAGCTGACCGCAAGTCCAAAATTTTGGTTCAGGATCTATACTGATTCCCGGTGGGTGGCTGAGACTTTGGTTAATTCTTCTTCCTGCCGGGAAATTACAGTGATATGTGCCCGTCCAAATGCCTAACAGCTACTCTCTCATTGGTTCTCCCTCTTCCCTTTCATCCTCTGCCAAATTGGCAACCTGTGCGAACCAGGAGGTTAAAGGGGCTGTCTCTCCAAGTTGGGAGGTTGATAATAAAGCAGATGGAAAGTCAAACCGGAGCACCAGGAGAGGGACTATTCGTTGAGTTTTAGAAACCTTTCGTATTCACAGTGTGTCCGTTCTCTAGGATTCCCGTACATGTTATATCTGTAGTAATATTCCCTTCAACCTGGAGAGTTGGGACCCATGGAATGTGTGCCATGCATTATTGCTTTAAAGGGTCTGCATTTGCTCACCCAATCTCACCAATCCTCTCAGTCCCAAGTGTCCAGCCTTATGCCACATCCAGCTGTCATTGTAGATAGGGTCATTTCAGGTTTCATCAGAGACCCTGAAGGAATTGTAAAGAATTTCCCAGTTTTTTTGTTTTATTTTTGAAATTCCTTTTTATAGTAGGTTTGAGCTGATTCTCGCTGCCATATTTATCCCAGTCTAGACACACTTGATTCCCTTACGGAGACATATCAATACATAGGTTTTAAGATTCTTACTAGTCAGATATATTCCTCTGCGGGAAATATGGGGTTTTGAGTCCCTTTCACTGAGGAAGGTGTAGGTCTTGTCTATTCCATAGTTGGTTTTTGGAACGGTACCTGTGCTTATATCAAACTCTGGTTTTATGCATCACCCCACCTCTCCTTCCCCCTTAAGCAGGCATAAGAGTGTTTTCTAAATGTGAGACACTGTTCTCTTTCCTAACTCAGTTCAAGTGTAGCCATGTTTACAGGATCTTCATAAGTGATATCTTATGATAAGTTTCTTTTTCTGTGTGACTTATTTCACTTAGAATCATCGTACCTGAATCCACCCATTTTGCTGCTACTGGTCTTATGACATTGATTTCATGGCTGAGGGATATTCCATCGTACGTAAGTACCACAATTTTTTGAACCATTTTTATATTTCCTGGGATATTTAAGGTGTACCCAAGTTGAGGTCCTTGTAAGCAGTGCAGCCCTAAATTTTGGGGTGGCTGTGTCTTTTTGATTTTCAGTTTTCCCAAGGTATATTCCCTAGACTGGAAGTGCCCTTGGCTCTGTAGCTCTGTTGTTTACTTGTTTTAGGGAACACAATGCACGCCTCCAGAGAGGCAGTTGGCAATTTACATCCCGCCCATCAGCATAACAAGGCTCCCTGTTCTCCAGGGCCTGTCTTGCCTTTCTGGTTTTTACACATTTTGTGGATGTCCCTTTTGACCGGTGGGAAGTGATACTTCTTTGTAGTGCAGATTTGCATTGCCCGCTTGCTTGCTTGGCCAAAAAGGGCGTATGCGTTTTCTCCTGAATATATTCAGGAGAAAACGCATACGCCCTTTTTGGCCAAGTGCATCATTGTCGAAGTTGTGCCCCTCTTCCTGTGCTTTAAAGGCGATTCCAACGTACCTCTTGAAATCTGTTTCCTGCTATTCTGCCTCGCTTTCAAGTCCGCCTCGTTGCCTTCCCTCAACAGATTTTTGGACGATAGTTGTCCTTTATTACTCGGCCAGTTTGTGAATTGCTGTGCCCCTGAGCTCCATTTTTCAACTCGTTTTTGGTGAGCTGACCGCAAGTCCAAAATTTTGGTTCAGGATCTATACTGATTCCCGGTGGGTGGCTGAGACTTTGGTTAATTCTTCTTCCTGCCGGGAAATTACAGTGATATGTGCCCGTCCAAATGCCTAACAGCTACTCTCTCATTGGTTCTCCCTCTTCCCTTTCATCCTCTGCCAAATTGGCAACCTGTGCGAACCAGGAGGTTAAAGGGGCTGTCTCTCCAAGTTGGGAGGTTGATAATAAACCAGATGGAAAGTCAAACCGGAGCACCAGGAGAGGGACTATTCGTTGAGTTTTAGAAACCTTTCGTATTCACAGTGTGTCCGTTCTCTAGGATTCCCGTACATGTTATATCTGTAGTAATATTCCCTTCAACCTGGAGAGTTGGGACCCATGGAATGTGTGCCATGCATTATTGCTTTAAAGGGTCTGCATTTGCTCACCCAATCTCACCAATCCTCTCAGTCCCAAGTGTCCAGCCTTATGCCACATCCAGCTGTCATTGTAGATAGGGTCATTTCAGGTTTCATCAGAGACCCTGAAGGAATTGTAAAGAATTTCCCAGTTTTTTTGTTTTATTTTTGAAATTCCTTTTTATAGTGGGTTTGAGCTGATTCTCGCTGCCATATTTATCCCAGTCTAGACACACTTGATTCCCTTACGGAGACATATCAATACATAGGTTTTAAGATTCTTACTAGTCAGATATATTCCTCTGCGGGAAATATGGGGTTTTGAGTCCCTTTCACTGAGGAAGGTGTAGGTCTTGTCTATTCCATAGTTGGTTTTTGGAACGGTACCTGTGCTTATATCAAACTCTGGTTTTATGCATCACCCCACCTCTCCTTCCCCCTTAAGCAGGCATAAGAGTCTTTTCTAAATGTGAGACACTGTTCTCTTTCCTAACTCAGTTCAAGTGTAGCCATGTTTACAGGATCTTCATAAGTGATATCTTATGATAAGTTTCTTTTTCTCTGTGACTTATTTCACTTAGAATCATCGTACCTGAATCCACCCATTTTGCTGCTACTGGTCTTATGACATTGATTTCATGGCTGAGGGATATTCCATCGTACGTAAGTACCACAATTTTTTGAACCATTTTTATATTTCCTGGGATATTTAAGGTGTACCCAAGTTGAGGTCCTTGTAAGCAGTGCAGCCCTAAATTTTGGGGTGGCTGTGTCTTTTTGATTTTCAGTTTTCCCAAGGTATATTCCCTAGACTGGAAGTGCCCTTGGCTCTGTAGCTCTGTTGTTTACTTGTTTTAGGGAACACAATGCACTCCTCCAGAGAGGCAGTTGGCAATTTACATCCCGCCCATCAGCATAACAAGGCTCCCTGTTCTCCAGGGCCTGTCTTGCCTTTCTGGTTTTTACACATTTTGTGGATGTCCCTTTTGACCGGTGGGAAGTGATACTTCTTTGTAGTGCAGATTTGCATTGCCCGCTTGCTTGCTTGGCCAAAAAGGGCGTATGCGTTTTCTCCTGAATATATTCAGGAGAAAACGCATACGCCCTTTTTGGCCAAGTGCATCATTGTCGAAGTTGTGCCCCTCTTCCTGTGCTTTAAAGGCGATTCCAACGTACCTCTTGAAATCTGTTTCCTGCTATTCTGCCTCGCTTTCAAGTCCGCCTCGTTGCCTTCCCTCAACAGATTTTTGGACGATAGTTGTCCTTTATTACTCGGCCAGTTTGTGAATTGCTGTGCCCCTGAGCTCCATTTTTCAACTCGTTTTTGGTGAGCTGACCGCAAGTCCAAAATTTTGGTTCCGGATCTATACTGATTCCCGGTGGGTGGCTGAGACTTTGGTTAATTCTTCTACCTGCCGGGAAATTACAGTGATATGTGCCCGTCCAAATGCCTAACAGCTACTCTCTCATTGGTTCTCCCTCTTCCCTTTCATCCTCTGCCAAATTGGCAACCTGTGCGAACCAGGAGGTTAAAGGGGCTGTCTCTCCAAGTTGGGAGGTTGATAATAAAGCAGATGGAAAGTCAAACCGGAGCACCAGGAGAGGGACTATTCGTTGAGTTTTAGAAACCTTTCGTATTCACAGTGTGTCCGTTCTCTAGGATTCCCGTACATGTTATATCTGTAGTAATATTCCCTTCAACCTGGAGAGTTGGGACCCATGGAATGTGTGCCATGCATTATTGCTTTAAAGGGTCTGCATTTGCTCACCCAATCTCACCAATCCTCTCAGTCCCAAGTGTCCAGCCTTATGCCACATCCCGCTGTCATTGTAGATAGGGTCATTTCAGGTTTCATCAGAGACCCTGAAGGAATTGTAAAGAATTTCCCAGTTTTTTTGTTTTATTTTTGAAATTCCTTTTTATAGTGGGTTTGAGCTGATTCTCGCTGCCATATTTATCCCAGTCTAGACACACTTGATTCCCTTACGGAGACATATCAATACATAGGTTTTAAGATTCTTACTAGTCAGATATATTCCTCTGCAGGAAATATGGGGTTTTGAGTCCCTTTCACTGAGGAAGGTGTAGGTCTTGTCTATTCCATAGTTGGTTTTTGGAACGGTACCTGTGCTTATATCAAACTCTGGTTTTATGCATCACCCCACCTCTCCATCCCCCTTAAGCAGGCATAAGAGTGTTTTCTAAATGTGAGACACTGTTCTCTTTCCTAACTCAGTTCAAGTGTAGCCATGTTTACAGGATCTTCATAAGTGATATCTTATGATAAGTTTCTTTTTCTGTGTGACTTATTTCACTTAGAATCATCGTACCTGAGTCCACCCATTTTGCTGCTACTGGTCTTATGACATTGATTTCATGGCTGAGGGATATTCCATCGGACGTAAGTACCACAATTTTTTGAACCATTTTTATATTTCCTGGGATATTTAAGGTGTACCCAAGTTGAGGTCCTTGTAAGCAGTGCAGCCCTAAATTTTGGGGTGGCTGTGCCTTTTTGATTTTCAGTTTTCCCAAGGTATATTCCCTAGACTGGAAGTGCCCTTGGCTCTGTAGCTCTGTTGTTTACTTGTTTTAGGGAACACAATGCACTCCTCCAGAGAGGCAGTTGGCAATTTACATCCCGCCCATCAGCATAACAAGGCTCCCTGTTCTCCAGGGCCTGTCTTGCCTTTCTGGTTTTTACACATTTTGTGGATGTCCCTTTTGACCGGTGGGAAGTGATACTTCTTTGTAGTGCAGATTTGCATTGCCCGCTTGCTTGCTTGGCCAAAAAGGGCGTATGCGTTTTCTCCTGAATATATTCAGGAGAAAACGCATACGCCCTTTTTGGCCAAGTGCATCATTGTCGAAGTTGTGCCCCTCTTCCTGTGCTTTAAAGGTGATTCCAACGTACCTCTTGAAATCTGTTTCCTGCTATTCTGCCTCGCTTTCAAGTCCGCCTCGTTGCCTTCCCTCAACAGATTTTTGGACGATAGTTGTCCTTTATTACTCGGCCAGTTTGTGAATTGCTGTGCCCCTGAGCTCCATTTTTCAACTCGTTTTTGGTGAGCTGACCGCAAGTCCAAAATTTTGATTCAGGATCTATACTGATTCCCGGTGGGTGGCTGAGACTTTGGTTAATTCTTCTTCCTGCCGGGAAATTACAGTGATATGTGCCCGTCCAAATGCCTAACAGCTACTCTCTCATTGGTTCTCCCTCTTCCCTTTCATCCTCTGCCAAATTGGCAACCTGTGCGAACCAGGAGGTTAAAGGGGCTGTCTCTCCAAGTTGGGAGGTTGATAATAAAGCAGATGGAAAGTCAAACCGGAGCACCAGGAGAGGGACTATTCGTTGAGTTTTAGAAACCTTTCGTATTCACAGTGTGTCCGTTCTCTAGGATTCCCGTACATGTTATATCTGTAGTAATATTCCCTTCAACCTGGAGAGTTGGGACCCATGGAATGTGTGCCATGCATTATTGCTTTAAAGGCTCTGCATTTGCTCACCCAATCTCACCAATCCTCTCAGTCCCAAGTGTCCAGCCTTATGCCACATCCAGCTGTCATTGTAGATAGGGTCATTTCAGGTTTCATCAGAGACCCTGAAGGAATTGTAAAGAATTTCCCAGTTTTTTTGTTTTATTTTTGAAATTCCTTTTTATAGTGGGTTTGAGCTGATTCTCGCTGCCATATTTATCCCAGTCTAGACACACTTGATTCCCTTACGGAGACATATCAATACATAGGTTTTAAGATTCTTACTAGTCAGATATATTCCTCTGCGGGAAATATGGGGTTTTGAGTCCCTTTCACTGAGGAAGGTGTAGGTCTTGTCTATTCCATAGTTGGTTTTTGGAACGGTACCTGTGCTTATATCAAACTCTGGTTTTATGCATCACCCCACCTCTCCTTCCCCCTTAAGCAGGCATAAGAGTGTTTTCTAAATGTGAGACACTGTTCTCTTTCCTAACTCAGTTCAAGTGTAGCCATGTTTACAGTATCTTCATAAGTGATATCTTATGATAAGTTTCTTTTTCTGTGTGACTTATTTCACTTAGAATCATCGTACCTGAATCCACCCATTTTGCTGCTACTGGTCTTATGACATTGATTTCATGGCTGAGGGATATTCCATCGTACGTAAGTACCACAGTTTTTTGAACCATTTTTATATTTCCTGGGATATTTAAGGTGTACCCAAGTGGAGGTCCTTGTAAGCAGTGCAGCCCTAAATTTTGGGGTGGCTGTGTCTTTTTGATTTTCAGTTTTCCCAAGGTATATTCCCTAGACTGGAAGTGCCCTTGGCTCTGTAGCTCTGTTGTTTACTTGTTTTAGGGAACACAATGCACTCCTCCAGAGAGGCAGTTGGCAATTTACATCCCGCCCATCAGCATAACAAGGCTCCCTGTTCTCCAGGGCCTGTCTTGCCTTTCTGGTTTTTACACATTTTGTGGATGTCCCTTTTGACCGGTGGGAAGTGATGCTTCTTTGTAGTGCAGATTTGCATTGCCCGCTTGCTTGCTTGGCCAAAAAGGGCGTATGCGTTTTCTCCTGAATATATTCAGGAGAAAACGCATACGCCCTTTTTGGCCAAGTGCATCATTGTCGAAGTTGTGCCCCTCTTCCTGTGCTTTAAAGGCGATTCCAACGTACCTCTTGAAATCTGTTTCCTGCTATTCTGCCTCGCTTTCAAGTCTGCCTCGTTGCCTTCCCTCAACAGATTTTTGGACGATAGTTGTCCTTTATTACTCGGCCTGTTTGTGAATTGCTGTACCCCTGAGCTCCATTTTTCAACTCGTTTTTGGTGAGCTGACCGCAAGTCCAAAATTTTGGTTCAGGATCTATACTGATTCCCGGTGGGTGGCTGAGACTTTGGTTAATTCTTCTTCCTGCCTGGAAATTACAGTGATATGTGCCCGTCCAAATGCCTAACAGCTACTCTCTCATTGGTTCTCCCTCTTCCCTTTCATCCTCTGCCAAATTGGCAACCTGTGCGAACCAGGAGGTTAAAGGGGCTGTCTCTCCAAGTTGGGAGGTTGATAATAAAGCAGATGGAAAGTCAAACCGGAGCACCAGGAGAGGGACTATTCGTTGAGTTTTAGAAACCTTTCGTATTCACAGTGTGTCCGTTCTCTAGGATTCCCGTACATGTTATATCTGTAGTAATATTCCCTACAACCTGGAGAGTTGGGACACATGGAATGTGTGCCATGCATTATTGCTTTAAAGGGTCTGCATTTGCTCAACCAATCTCACCAATCCTCTCAGTCCCAAGTGTCCAGCCTTATGCCACATCCAGCTGTCATTGTAGATAGGGTCATTTCAGGTTTCATCAGAGACCCTGAAGGAATTGTAAAGAATTTCCCAGTTTTTTTTGTTTTATTTTTGAAATTCCTTTTTATAGTGGGTTTGAGCTGATTCTCGCTGCCATATTTATCCCAGTCTAGACACACTTGATTCCCTTACGGAGACATATCAATACATAGGTTTTAAGATTCTTACTAGTCAGATATATTCCTCTGCGGGAAATATGGGGTTTTTAGTCCCTTTCACTGAGGAAGGTGTAGGTCTTGTCTATTCCATAGTTGGTTTTTGGAACGGTACCTGTGCTTATATCAAACTCTGGTTTTATGCATCACCCCACCTCTCCTTCCCCCTTAAGCAGGCATAAGAGTGTTTTCTAAATGTGAGACACTGTTCTCTTTCCTAACTCAGTTCAAGTGTAGCCATGTTTACAGGATCTTCATAAGTGATATTTTATGATAAGTTTCTTTTTCTGTGTGACTTATTTCACTTAGAATCATCATACCTGAATCCACCCATTTTGCTGCTACTGGTCTTATGACATTGATTTCATGGCTGAGGGATATTCCATCGTACGTAAGTACCACAATTTTTTGAACCATTTCTATATTTCCTGGGATATTTAAGGTGTACCCAAGTTGAGGTCCTTGTAAGCAGTGCAGCCCTAAATTTTGGGGTGGCTGTGTCTTTTTGATTTTCAGTTTTCCCAAGGTATATTCCCTAGACTGGAAGTGCCCTTGGCTCTGTAGCTCTGTTGTTTACTTGTTTTAGGGAACACAATGCACGCCCCCAGAGAGGCAGTTGGCAATTTACATCCCGCCCATCAGCATAACAAGGCTCCCTGTTCTCCAGGGCCTGTCTTGCCTTTCTGGTTTTTACACATTTTGTGGATGTCCCTTTTGACCGGTGGGAAGTGATACTTCTTTGTAGTGCAGATTTGCATTGCCCGCTTGCTTGCTTGGCCAAAAAGGGCGTATGCGTTTTCTCCTGAATATATTCAGGAGAAAACGCATACGCCCTTTTTGGCCAAGTGCATCATTGTCGAAGTTGTGCCCCTCTTCCTGTGCTTTAAAGGCGATTCCAACGTACCTCTTGAAATCTGTTTCCTGCTATTCTGCCTCGCTTTCAAGTCCGCCTCGTTGCCTTCCCTCAACAGATTTTTGGACGATAGTTGTTCTTTATTACTCGGCCAGTTTGTGAATTGCTGTGCCCCTGAGCTCCATTTTTCAACTCGTTTTTGGTGAGCTGACCGCAAGTCCAAAATTTTGGTTCAGGATCTATACTGATTCCCGGTGGGTGGCTGAGACTTTGGTTAATTCTTCTTCCTGCCGGGAAATTACAGTGATATGTGCCCGTCCAAATGCCTAACAGCTACTCTCTCATTGGTTCTCCCTCTTCCCTTTCATCCTCTGCCAAATTGGCAACCTGTGCGAACCAGGAGGTTAAAGGGGCTGTCTCTCCAAGTTGGGAGGTTGATAATAAAGCAGATGGAAAGTCAAACCGGAGCACCAGGAGAGGGACTATTCGTTGAGTTTTAGAAACCTTTCGTATTCACAGTGTGTCCGTTCTCTAGGATTCCCGTACATGTTATATCTGTAGTAATATTCCCTTCAACCTGGAGAGTTGGGACCCATGGAATGTGTGCCATGCATTATTGCTTTAAAGGGTCTGCATTTGCTCACCCAATCTCACCAATCCTCTCAGTCCCAAGTGTCCAGCCTTATGCCACATCCAGCTGTCATTGTAGATAGGGTCATTTCAGGTTTCATCAGAGACCCTGAAGGAATTGTAAAGAATTTCCCAGTTTTTTTGTTTTATTTTTGAAATTCCTTTTTATACTGGGCTTGAGCTGATTCTCGCTGCCATATTTATCCCAGTCTAGACACACTTGATTCCCTTACGGAGACATATCAATACATAGGTTTTAAGATTCTTACTAGTCAGATATATTCCTCTGCGGGAAATATGGGGTTTTGAGTCCCTTTCACTGAGGAAGGTGTAGGTCTTGTCTATTCCATAGTTGGTTTTTGGAACGGTACCTGTGCTTATATCAAACTCTGGTTTTATGCATCACCCCACCTCTCCTTCCCCCTTAAGCAGGCATAAGAGTGTTTTCTAAATGTGAGACACTGTTCTCTTTCCTAACTCAGTTCAAGTGTAGCCATGTTTACAGGATCTTCATAAGTGATATCTTATGATAAGTTTCTTTTTCTGTGTGACTTATTTCACTTAGAATCATTGTACCTGAATCCACCCATTTTGCTGCTACTGGTCTTATGACATTGATTTCATGGCTGAGGGATATTCCATCGTACGTAAGTACCACAATTTTTTGAACCATTTTTATATTTCCTGGGATATTTAAGGTGTACCCAAGTTGAGGTCCTTGTAAGCAGTGCAGCCCTAAATTTTGGGGTGGCTGTGTCTTTTTGATTTTCAGTTTTCCCAAGGTATATTCCCTAGACTGGAAATGCCCTTGGCTCTGTAGCTCTGTTGTTTACTTGTTTTAGGGAACACAATGCACTCCTCCAGAGAGGCAGTTGGCAATTTACATCCCGCCCATCAGCATAACAAGGCTCCCTGTTCTCCAGGGCCTGTCTTGCCTTTCTGGTTTTTACACATTTTGTGGATGTCCCTTTTGACCGGTGGGAAGTGATACTTCTTTGTAGTGCAGATTTGCATTGCCCGCTTGCTTGCTTGGCCAAAAAGGGCGTATGCGTTTTCTCCTGAATATATTCAGGAGAAAACGCATACGCCCTTTTTGGCCAAGTGCATCATTGTCGAAGTTGTGCCCCTCTTCCTGTGCTTTAAAGGCGATTCCAACGTACCTCTTGAAATCTGTTTCCTGCTATTCTGCCTCGCTTTCAAGTCCGCCTCGTTGCCTTCCCTCAACAGATTTTTGGACGATAGTTGTCCTTTATTACTCGGCCAGTTTGTGAATTGCTGTGCCCCTGAGCTCCATTTTTCAACTCGTTTTTGGTGAGCTGACCGCAAGTCCAAAATTTTGGTTCAGGATCTATACTGATTCCCGGTGGGTGGCTGAGACTTTGGTTAATTCTTCTTCCTGCCGGGAAATTACAGTGATATGTGCCCGTCCAAATGCCTAACAGCTACTCTCTCATTGGTTCTCCCTCTTCCCTTTCATCCTCTGCCAAATTGGCAACCTGTGCGAACCAGGAGGTTAAAGGGGCTGTCTCTCCAAGTTGGGAGGTTGATAATAAAGCAGATGGAAAGTCAAACCGGAGCACCAGGAGAGGGACTATTCGTTGAGTTTTAGAAACCTTTCGTATTCACAGTGTGTCCGTTCTCTAGGATTCCCGTACATGTTATATCTGTAGTAATATTCCCTTCAACCTGGAGAGTTGGGACCCATGGAATGTGTGCCATGCATTATTGCTTTAAAGGGTCTGCATTTGCTCACCCAATCTCACCAATCCTCTCAGTCCCAAGTGTCCAGCCTTATGCCACATCCAGCTGTCATTGTAGATAGGGTCATTTCAGGTTTCATCAGAGACCCTGAAGGAATTGTAAAGAATTTCCCAGTTTTTTTGTTTTATTTTTGAAATTCCTTTTTATACTGGGCTTGAGCTGATTCTCGCTGCCATATTTATCCCAGTCTAGACACACTTGATTCCCTTACGGAGACATATCAATACATAGGTTTTAAGATTCTTACTAGTCAGATATATTCCTCTGCGGGAAATATGGGGTTTTGAGTCCCTTTCACTGAGGAAGTTGTAGGTCTTGTCTATTCCATAGTTGGTTTTTGGAACGGTACCTGTGCTTATATCAAACTCTGGTTTTATGCATCACCCCACCTCTCCTTCCCCCTTAAGCAGGCATAAGAGTGTTTTCTAAATGTGAGACACTGTTCTCTTTCCTAACTCAGTTCAAGTGTAGCCATGTTTACAGGATCTTCATAAGTGATATCTTATGATAAGTTTCTTTTTCTGTGTGACTTATTTCACTTAGAATCATCGTACCTGAATCCACCCATTTTGCTGCTACTGGTCTTATGACATTGATTTCATGGCTGAGGGATATTCCATCGTACGTAAGTACCACAATTTTTTGAACCATTTTTATATTTCCTGGGATATTTAAGGTGTACCCAAGTTGAGGTCCTTGTAAGCAGTGCAGCCCTAAATTTTGTGGTGGCTCTGTCTTTTTGATTTTCAGTTTTCCCAAGGTATATTCCCTAGACTGGAAGTGCCCTTGGCTCTGTAGCTCTGTTGTTTACTTGTTTTAGGGAACACAATGCACTCCTCCAGAGAGGCAGTTGGCAATTTACATCCCGCCCATCAGCATAACAAGGCTCCCTGTTCTCCAGGGCCTGTCTTGCCTTTCTGGTTTTTACACATTTTGTGGATGTCCCTTTTGACCGGTGGGAAGTGATACTTCTTTGTAGTGCAGATTTGCATTGCCCGCTTGCTTGCTTGGCCAAAAAGGGCGTATGCGTTTTCTCCTGAATATATTCAGGAGAAAACGCATACGCCCTTTTTGGCCAAGTGCATCATTGTCGAAGTTGTGCCCCTCTTCCTGTGCTTTAAAGGCGATTCCAACGTACCTCTTGAAATCTGTTTCCTGCTATTCTGCCTCGCTTTCAAGTCCGCCTCGTTGCCTTCCCTCAACAGATTTTTGGACGATAGTTGTCCTTTATTACTCGGCCAGTTTGTGAATTGCTGTGCCCCTGAGCTCCATTTTTCAACTCGTTTTTGGTGAGCTGACCGCAAGTCCAAAATTTTGGTTCAGGATCTATACTGATTCCCGGTGGGTGGCTGAGACTTTGGTTAATTCTTCTTCCTGCCGGGAAATTACAGTGATATGTGCCCGTCCAAATGCCTAACAGCTACTCTCTCATTGGTTCTCCCTCTTCCCTTTCATCCTCTGCCAAATTGGCAACCTGTGCGAACCAGGAGGTTAAAGGGGCTGTCTCTCCAAGTTGGGAGGTTGATAATAAAGCAGATGGAAAGTCAAACCGGAGCACCAGGAGAGGGACTATTCGTTGAGTTTTAGAAACCTTTCGTATTCACAGTGTGTCCGTTCTCTAGGATTCCCGTACATGTTATATCTGTAGTAATATTCCCTTCAACCTGGAGAGTTGGGACCCATGGAATGTGTGCCATGCATTATTGCTTTAAAGGGTCTGCATTTGCTCACCCAATCTCACCAATCCTCTCAGTCCCAAGTGTCCAGCCTTATGCCACATCCAGCTGTCATTGTAGATAGGGTCATTTCAGGTTTCATCAGAGACCCTGAAGGAATTGTAAAGAATTTCCCAGTTTTTTTGTTTTATTTTTGAAATTCCTTTTTATACTGGGCTTGAGCTGATTCTCGCTGCCATATTTATCCCAGTCTAGACACACTTGATTCCCTTACGGAGACATATCAATACATAGGTTTTAAGATTCTTACTAGTCAGATATATTCCTCTGCGGGAAATATGGGGTTTTGAGTCCCTTTCACTGAGGAAGTTGTAGGTCTTGTCTATTCCATAGTTGGTTTTTGGAACGGTACCTGTGCTTATATCAAACTCTGGTTTTATGCATCACCCCACCTCTCCTTCCCCCTTAAGCAGGCATAAGAGTGTTTTCTAAATGTGAGACACTGTTCTCTTTCCTAACTCAGTTCAAGTGTAGCCATGTTTACAGGATCTTCATAAGTGATATCTTATGATAAGTTTCTTTTTCTGTGTGACTTATTTCACTTAGAATCATCGTACCTTAATCCACCCATTTTGCTGCTACTGGTCTTATGACATTGATTTCATGGCTGAGGGATATTCCATCGTACGTAAGTACCACAATTTTTTGAACCATTTTTATATTTCCTGGGATATTTAAGGTGTACCCAAGTTGAGGTCCTTGTAAGCAGTGCAGCCCTAAATTTTGGGGTGGCTCTGTCTTTTTGATTTTCAGTTTTCCCAAGGTATATTCCCTAGACTGGAAGTGCCCTTGGCTCTGTAGCTCTGTTGTTTACTTGTTTTAGGGAACACAATGCACTCCTTCAGAGAGGCAGTTGGCAATTTACATCCCGCCCATCAGCATAACAAGGCTCCCTGTTCTCCAGGGCCTGTCTTGCCTTTCTGGTTTTTACACATTTTGTGGATGTCCCTTTTGACCGGTGGGAAGTGATACTTCTTTGTAGTGCAGATTTGCATTGCCCGCTTGCTTGCTTGGCCAAAAAGGGCGTATGCGTTTTCTCCTGAATATATTCAGGAGAAAACGCATACGCCCTTTTTGGCCAAGTGCATCATTGTCGAAGTTGTGCCCCTCTTCCTGTGCTTTAAAGGCGATTCCAACGTACCTCTTGAAATCTGTTTCCTGCTATTCTGCCTCGCTTTCAAGTCCGCCTCGTTGCCTTCCCTCAACAGATTTTTGGACGATAGTTGTCCTTTATTACTCGGCCAGTTTGTGAATTGCTGTGCCCCTGAGCTCCATTTTTCAACTCGTTTTTGGTGAGCTGACCGCAAGTCCAAAATTTTGGTTCAGGATCTATACTGATTCCCGGTGGGTGGCTGAGACTTTGGTTAATTCTTCTTCCTGCCGGGAAATTACAGTGATATGTGCCCGTCCAAATGCCTAACAGCTACTCTCTCATTGGTTCTCCCTCTTCCCTTTCATCCTCTGCCAAATTGGCAACCTGTGCGAACCAGGAGGTTAAAGGGGCTGTCTCTCCAAGTTGGGAGGTTGATAATAAAGCAGATGGAAAGTCAAACCGGAGCACCAGGAGAGGGACTATTCGTTGAGTTTTAGAAACCTTTCGTATTCACAGTGTGTCCGTTCTCTAGGATTCCCGTACATGTTATATCTGTAGTAATATTCCCTTCAACCTGGAGAGTTGGGACCCATGGAATGTGTGCCATGCATTATTGCTTTAAAGGGTCTGCATTTGCTCACCCAATCTCACCAATCCTCTCAGTCCCAAGTGTCCAGCCTTATGCCACATCCAGCTGTCATTGTAGATAGGGTCATTTCAGGTTTCATCAGAGACCCTGAAGGAATTGTAAAGAATTTCCCAGTTTTTTTGTTTTATTTTTGAAATTCCTTTTTATACTGGGCTTGAGCTGATTCTCGCTGCCATATTTATCCCAGTCTAGACACACTTGATTCCCTTACGGAGACATATCAATACATAGGTTTTAAGATTCTTACTAGTCAGATATATTCCTCTGCGGGAAATATGGGGTTTTGAGTCCCTTTCACTGAGGAAGTTGTAGGTCTTGTCTATTCCATAGTTGGTTTTTGGAACGGTACCTGTGCTTATATCAAACTCTGGTTTTATGCATCACCCCACCTCTCCTTCCCCCTTAAGCAGGCATAAGAGTGTTTTCTAAATGTGAGACACTGTTCTCTTTCCTAACTCAGTTCAAGTGTAGCCATGTTTACAGGATCTTCATAAGTGATATCTTATGATAAGTTTCTTTTTCTGTGTGACTTATTTCACTTAGAATCATCGTACCTGAATCCACCCATTTTGCTGCTACTGGTCTTATGACATTGATTTCATGGCTGAGGGATATTCCATCGTACGTAAGTACCACAATTTTTTGAACCATTTTTATATTTCCTGGGATATTTAAGGTGTACCCAAGTTGAGGTCCTTGTAAGCAGTGCAGCCCTAAATTTTGGGGTGGCTCTGTCTTTTTGATTTTCAGTTTTCCCAAGGTATATTCCCTAGACTGGAAGTGCCCTTGGCTCTGTAGCTCTGTTGTTTACTTGTTTTAGGGAACACAATGCACTCCTCCAGAGAGGCAGTTGGCAATTTACATCCCGCCCATCAGCATAACAAGGCTCCCTGTTCTCCAGGGCCTGTCTTGCCTTTCTGGTTTTTACACATTTTGTGGATGTCCCTTTTGACCGGTGGGAAGTGATACTTCTTTGTAGTGCAGATTTGCATTGCCCGCTTGCTTGCTTGGCCAAAAAGGGCGTATGCGTTTTCTCCTGAATATATTCAGGAGAAAACGCATACGCCCTTTTTGGCCAAGTGCATCATTGTCGAAGTTGTGCCCCTCTTCCTGTGCTTTAAAGGCGATTCCAACGTACCTCTTGAAATCTGTTTCCTGCTATTCTGCCTCGCTTTCAAGTCCGCCTCGTTGCCTTCCCTCAACAGATTTTTGGACGATAGTTGTCCTTTATTACTCGGCCAGTTTGTGAATTGCTGTGCCCCTGAGCTCCATTTTTCAACTCGTTTTTGGTGAGCTGACCGCAAGTCCAAAATTTTGGTTCAGGATCTATACTGATTCCCGGTGGGTGGCTGAGACTTTGGTTAATTCTTCTTCCTGCCGGGAAATTACAGTGATATGTGCCCGTCCAAATGCCTAACAGCTACTCTCTCATTGGTTCTCCCTCTTCCCTTTCATCCTCTGCCAAATTGGCAACCTGTGCGAACCAGGAGGTTAAAGGGGCTGTCTCTCCAAGTTGGGAGGTTGATAATAAAGCAGATGGAAAGTCAAACCGGAGCACCAGGAGAGGGACTATTCGTTGAGTTTTAGAAACCTTTCGTATTCACAGTGTGTCCGTTCTCTAGGATTCCCGTACATGTTATATCTGTAGTAATATTCCCTTCAACCTGGAGAGTTGGGACCCATGGAATGTGTGCCATGCATTATTGCTTTAAAGGGTCTGCATTTGCTCACCCAATCTCACCAATCCTCTCAGTCCCAAGTGTCCAGCCTTATGCCACATCCAGCTGTCATTGTAGATAGGGTCATTTCAGGTTTCATCAGAGACCCTGAAGGAATTGTAAAGAATTTCCCAGTTTTTTTGTTTTATTTTTGAAATTCCTTTTTATACTGGGCTTGAGCTGATTCTCGCTGCCATATTTATCCCAGTCTAGACACACTTGATTCCCTTACGGAGACATATCAATACATAGGTTTTAAGATTCTTACTAGTCAGATATATTCCTCTGCGGGAAATATGGGGTTTTGAGTCCCTTTCACTGAGGAAGTTGTAGGTCTTGTCTATTCCATAGTTGGTTTTTGGAACGGTACCTGTGCTTATATCAAACTCTGGTTTTATGCATCACCCCACCTCTCCTTCCCCCTTAAGCAGGCATAAGAGTGTTTTCTAAATGTGAGACACTGTTCTCTTTCCTAACTCAGTTCAAGTGTAGCCATGTTTACAGGATCTTCATAAGTGATATCTTATGATAAGTTTCTTTTTCTGTGTGACTTATTTCACTTAGAATCATCGTACCTGAATCCACCCATTTTGCTGCTACTGGTCTTATGACATTGATTTCATGGCTGAGGGATATTCCATCGTACGTAAGTACCACAATTTTTTGAACCATTTTTATATTTCCTGGGATATTTAAGGTGTACCCAAGTTGAGGTCCTTGTAAGCAGTGCAGCCCTAAATTTTGGGGTGGCTCTGTCTTTTTGATTTTCAGTTTTCCCAAGGTATATTCCCTAGACTGGAAGTGCCCTTGGCTCTGTAGCACTGTTGTTTACTTGTTTTAGGGAACACAATGCACTCCTCCAGAGAGGCAGTTGGCAATTTACATCCCGCCCATCAGCATAACAAGGCTCCCTGTTCTCCAGGGCCTGTCTTGCCTTTCTGGTTTTTACACATTTTGTGGATGTCCCTTTTGACCGGTGGGAAGTGATACTTCTTTGTAGTGCAGATTTGCATTGCCCGCTTGCTTGCTTGGCTAAAAAGGGCGTATGCGTTTTCTCCTGAATATATTCAGGAGAAAACGCATACGCCCTTTTTGGCCAAGTGCATCATTGTCGAAGTTGTGCCCCTCTTCCTGTGCTTTAAAGGCGATTCCAACGTACCTCTGGAAATCTGTTTCCTGCTATTCTGCCTCGCTTTCAAGTCCGCCTCGTTGCCTTCCCTCAACAGATTTTTGGACGATAGTTGTCCTTTATTACTCGGCCAGTTTGTGAATTGCTGTGCCCCTGAGCTCCATTTTTCAACTCGTTTTTGGTGAGCTGACCGCAAGTCCAAAATTTTGGTTCAGGATCTATACTGATTCCCGGTGGGTGGCTGAGACTTTGGTTAATTCTTCTTCCTGCCGGGAAATTACAGTGATATGTGCCCGTCCAAATGCCTAACAGCTACTCTCTCATTGGTTCTCCCTCTTCCCTTTCATCCTCTGCCAAATTGGCAACCTGTGCGAACCAGGAGGTTAAAGGGGCTGTCTCTCCAAGTTGGGAGGTTGATAATAAAGCAGATGGAAAGTCAAACCGGAGCACCAGGAGAGGGACTATTCGTTGAGTTTTAGAAACCTTTCGTATTCACAGTGTGTCCGTTCTCTAGGATTCCCGTACATGTTATATCTGTAGTAATATTCCCTTCAACCTGGAGAGTTGGGACCCATGGAATGTGTGCCATGCATTATTGCTTTAAAGGGTCTGCATTTGCTCACCCAATCTCACCAATCCTCTCAGTCCCAAGTGTCCAGCCTTATGCCACATCCAGCTGTCATTGTAGATAGGGTCATTTCAGGTTTCATCAGAGACCCTGAAGGAATTGTAAAGAATTTCCCAGTTTTTTTATTTTATTTTTGAAATTCCTTTTTATAGTGGGTTTGAGCTGATTCTCGCTGCCATATTTATCCCAGTCTAGACACACTTGATTCCCTTACGGAGACATATCAATACATAGGTTTTAAGATTCTTACTAGTCAGATATATTCCTCTGTGGGAAATATGGGGTTTTGAGTCCCTTTCACTGAGGAAGGTGTAGGTCTTGTCTATTCCATAGTTGGTTTTTGGAACGGTACCTGTGCTTATATCAAACTCTGGTTTTATGCATCACCCCACCTCTCCTTCCCCCTTAAGCAGGCATAAGAGTGTTTTCTAAATGTGAGACACTGTTCTCTTTCCTAACTCAGTTCAAGTGTAGCCATGTTTACAGGATCTTCATAAGTGATATCTTATGATAAGTTTCTTTTTCTGTGTGACTTATTTCACTTAGAATCATCGTACCTGAATCCACCCATTTTGCTGCTACTGGTCTTATGACATTGATTTCATGGCTGAGGGATATTCCATCGTACGTAAGTACCACAATTTTTTGAACCATTTTTATATTTCCTGGGATATTTAAGGTGTACCCAAGTTGAGGTCCTTGTAAGCAGTGCAGCCCTAAATTTTGGGGTGGCTGTGTCTTTTTGATTTTCAGTTTTCCCAAGGTATATTCCCTAGACTGGAAGTGCCCTTGGCTCTGTAGCACTGTTGTTTACTTGTTTTAGGGAACACAATGCACTCCTCCAGAGAGGCAGTTGGCAATTTACATCCCGCCCATCAGCATAACAAGGCTCCCTGTTCTCCAGGGCCTGTCTTGCCTTTCTGGTTTTTACACATTTTGTGGATGTCCCTTTTGACCGGTGGGAAGTGATACTTCTTTGTAGTGCAGATTTGCATTGCCCGCTTGCTTGCTTGGCTAAAAAGGGCGTATGCGTTTTCTCCTGAATATATTCAGGAGAAAACGCATACGCCCTTTTTGGCCAAGTGCATCATTGTCGAAGTTGTGCCCCTCTTCCTGTGCTTTAAAGGCGATTCCAACGTACCTCTTGAAATCTGTTTCCTGCTATTCTGCCTCGCTTGCAAGTCCGCCTCGTTGCCTTCCCTCAACAGATTTTTGGACGATAGTTGTCCTTTATTACTCGGCCAGTTTGTGAATTGCTGTGCCCCTGAGCTCCATTTTTCAACTCGTTTTTGGTGAGCTGACCGCAAGTCCAAAATTTTGGTTCAGGATCTATACTGATTCCCGGTGGGTGGCTGAGACTTTGGTTAATTCTTCTTCCTGCCGGGAAATTACTGTGATATGTGCCCGTCCAAATGCCTAACAGCTACTCTCTCATTGGTTCTCCCTCTTCCCTTTCATCCTCTGCCAAATTGGCAACCTGTGCGAACCAGGAGGTTAAAGGGGCTGTCTCTCCAAGTTGGGAGGTTGATAATAAAGCAGATGGAAAGTCAAACCGGAGCACCAGGAGAGGGACTATTCGTTGAGTTTTAGAAACCTTTCGTATTCACAGTGTGTCCGTTCTCTAGGATTCCCGTACATGTTATATCTGTAGTAATATTCCCTTCAACCTGGAGAGTTGGGACCCATGGAATGTGTGCCATGCATTATTGCTTTAAAGGGTCTGCATTTGCTCACCCAATCTCACCAATCCTCTCAGTCCCAAGTGTCCAGCCTTATGCCACATCCAGCTGTCATTGTAGATAGGGTCATTTCAGGTTTCATCAGAGACCCTGAAGGAATTGTAAAGAATTTCCCAGTTTTTTTGTTTTATTTTTGAAATTCCTTTTTATACTGGGCTTGAGCTGATTCTCGCTGCCATATTTATCCCAGTCTAGACACACTTGATTCCCTTACGGAGACATATCAATACATAGGTTTTAAGATTCTTACTAGTCAGATATATTCCTCTGCGGGAAATATGGGGTTTTGAGTCCCTTTCACTGAGGAAGGTGTAGGTCTTGTCTATTCCATAGTTGGTTTTTGGAACGGTACCTGTGCTTATATCAAACTCTGGTTTTATGCATCACCCCACCTCTCCTTCCCCCTTAAGCAGGCATAAGAGTGTTTTCTAAATGTGAGACACTGTTCTCTTTCCTAACTCAGTTCAAGTGTAGCCATGTTTACAGGATCTTCATAAGTGATATCTTATGATAAGTTTCTTTTTCTGTGTGACTTATTTCACTTAGAATCATTGTACCTGAATCCACCCATTTTGCTGCTACTGGTCTTATGACATTGATTTCATGGCTGAGGGATATTCCATCGTACGTAAGTACCACAATTTTTTGAACCATTTTTATATTTCCTGGGATATTTAAGGTGTACCCAAGTTGAGGTCCTTGTAAGCAGTGCAGCCCTAAATTTTGGGGTGGCTGTGTCTTTTTGATTTTCAGTTTTCCCAAGGTATATTCCCTAGACTGGAAGTGCCCTTGGCTCTGTAGCTCTGTTGTTTACTTGTTTTAGGGAACACAATGCACTCCTCCAGAGAGGCAGTTGGCAATTTACATCCCGCCCATCAGCATAACAAGGCTCCCTGTTCTCCAGGGCCTGTCTTGCCTTTCTGGTTTTTACACATTTTGTGGATGTCCCTTTTGACCGGTGGGAAGTGATACTTCTTTGTAGTGCAGATTTGCATTGCCCGCTTGCTTGCTTGGCCAAAAAGGGCGTATGCGTTTTCTCCTGAATATATTCAGGAGAAAACGCATACGCCCTTTTTGGCCAAGTGCATCATTGTCGAAGTTGTGCCCCTCTTCCTGTGCTTTAAAGGCGATTCCAACGTACCTCTTGAAATCTGTTTCCTGCTATTCTGCCTCGCTTTCAAGTCCGCCTCGTTGCCTTCCCTCAACAGATTTTTGGACGATAGTTGTTCTTTATTACTCGGCCAGTTTGTGAATTGCTGTGCCCCTGAGCTCCATTTTTCAACTCGTTTTTGGTGAGCTGACCGCAAGTCCAAAATTTTGGTTCAGGATCTATACTGATTCCCGGTGGGTGGCTGAGACTTTGGTTAATTCTTCTTCCTGCCGGGAAATTACAGTGATATGTGCCCGTCCAAATGCCTAACAGCTACTCTCTCATTGGTTCTCCCTCTTCCCTTTCATCCTCTGCCAAATTGGCAACCTGTGCGAACCAGGAGGTTAAAGGGGCTGTCTCTCCAAGTTGGGAGGTTGATAATAAAGCAGATGGAAAGTCAAACCGGAGCACCAGGAGAGGGACTATTCGTTGAGTTTTAGAAACCTTTCGTATTCACAGTGTGTCCGTTCTCTAGGATTCCCGTACATGTTATATCTGTAGTAATATTCCCTTCAACCTGGAGAGTTGGGACCCATGGAATGTGTGCCATGCATTATTGCTTTAAAGGGTCTGCATTTGCTCACCCAATCTCACCAATCCTCTCAGTCCCAAGTGTCCAGCCTTATGCCACATCCAGCTGTCATTGTAGATAGGGTCATTTCAGGTTTCATCAGAGACCCTGAAGGAATTGTAAAGAATTTCCCAGTTTTTTTGTTTTATTTTTGAAATTCCTTTTTATACTGGGCTTGAGCTGATTCTCGCTGCCATATTTATCCCAGTCTAGACACACTTGATTCCCTTACGGAGACATATCAATACATAGGTTTTAAGATTCTTACTAGACAGATATATTCCTCTGCGGGAAATATGGGGTTTTGAGTCCCTTTCACTGAGGAAGTTGTAGGTCTTGTCTATTCCATAGTTGGTTTTTGGAACGGTACCTGTGCTTATATCAAACTCTGGTTTTATGCATCACCCCACCTCTCCTTCCCCCTTAAGCAGGCATAAGAGTGTTTTCTAAATGTGAGACACTGTTCTCTTTCCTAACTCAGTTCAAGTGTAGCCATGTTTACAGGATCTTCATAAGTGATATCTTATGATAAGTTTCTTTTTCTGTGTGACTTATTTCACTTAGAATCATCGTACCTGAATCCACCCATTTTGCTGCTACTGGTCTTATGACATTGATTTCATGGCTGAGGGATATTCCATCGTACGTAAGTACCACAATTTTTTGAACCATTTTTATATTTCCTGGGATATTTAAGGTGTACCCAAGTTGAGGTCCTTGTAAGCAGTGCAGCCCTAAATTTTGGGGTGGCTGTGTCTTTTTGATTTTCAGTTTTCCCAAGGTATATTCCCTAGACTGGAAGTGCCCTTGGCTCTGTAGCACTGTTGTTTACTTGTTTTAGGGAACACAATGCACTCCTCCAGAGAGGCAGTTGTCAATTTACATCCCGCCCATCAGCATAACAAGGCCCCCTGTTCTCCAGGGCCTGTCTTGCCTTTCTGGTTTTTACACATTTTGTGGATGTCCCTTTTGACCGGTGGGAAGTGATACTTCTTTGTAGTGCAGATTTGCATTGCCCGCTTGCTTGCTTGGCTAAAAAGGGCGTATGCGTTTTCTCCTGAATATATTCAGGAGAAAACGCATACGCCCTTTTTGGCCAAGTGCATCATTGTCGAAGTTGTGCCCCTCTTCCTGTGCTTTAAAGGCGATTCCAACGTACCTCTTGAAATCTGTTTCCTGCTATTCTGCCTCGCTTTCAAGTCCGCCTCGTTGCCTTCCCTCAACAGATTTTTGGACGATAGTTGTCCTTTATTACTCGGCCAGTTTGTGAATTGCTGTGCCCCTGAGCTCCATTTTTCAACTCGTTTTTGGTGAGCTGACCGCAAGTCCAAAATTTTGGTTCAGGATCTATACTGATTCCCGGTGGGTGGCTGAGACTTTGGTTAATTCTTCTTCCTGCCGGGAAATTACAGTGATATGTGCCCGTCCAAATGCCTAACAGCTACTCTCTCATTGGTTCTCCCTCTTCCCTTTCATCCTCTGCCAAATTGGCAACCTGTGCGAACCAGGAGGTTAAAGGGGCTGTCTCTCCAAGTTGGGAGGTTGATAATAAAGCAGATGGAAAGTCAAACCGGAGCACCAGGAGAGGGACTATTCGTTGAGTTTTAGAAACCTTTCGTATTCACAGTGTGTCCGTTCTCTAGGTTTCCCGTACATGTTATAACCGTAGTAATATTCCCTTCAACCTGGAGAGTTGGGACCCATGGAATGGGTGCCAGGCATTTTTGCTTTAAAGAGTCTGCATTTGCTCACCCAATCTCACCAATCGTCTCAGTCCCAAGTGTCCCTCCTTATGCCACATCCAGCTGTCATTGTAGATAGGGTCATTCCAGGTTTCAACAGAGAACCTGAAGGGATTGTAAAGAATTTCCCAGTTTTTTTGTTTTATTTTTGAAATTCCTTTTTATACTGGGCTTGAGCTGATTCTCGCTGCCATATTTATCCCAGTCTAGACACACTTGATTCCCTTACGGAGACATATCAATACATAGGTTTTAAGATTCTTACTAGTCAGATATATTCCTCTGCGGGAAATATGGGGTTTTGAGTCCCTTTCACTGAGGAAGTTGTAGGTCTTGTCTATTCCATAGTTGGTTTTTGGAACGGTACCTGTGCTTATATCAAACTCTGGTTTTATGCATCACCCCACCTCTCCTTCCCCCTTAAGCAGGCATAAGAGTGTTTTCTAAATGTGAGACACTGTTCTCTTTCCTAACTCAGTTCAAGTGTAGCCATGTTTACAGGATCTTCATAAGTGATATCTTATGATAAGTTTCTTTTTCTGTGTGACTTATTTCACTTAGAATCATCGTACCTGAATCCACCCATTTTGCTGCTACTGGTCTTATGACATTGATTTCATGGCTGAGGGATATTCCATCGTACGTAAGTACCACAATTTTTTGAACCATTTTTATATTTCCTGGGATATTTAAGGTGTACCCAAGTTGAGGTCCTTGTAAGCAGTGCAGCCCTAAATTTTGGGGTGGCTGTGTCTTTTTGATTTTCAGTTTTCCCAAGGTATATTCCCTAGACTGGAAGTGCCCTTGGCTCTGTAGCACTGTTGTTTACTTGTTTTAGGGAACACAATGCACTCCTCCAGAGAGGCAGTTGTCAATTTACATCCCGCCCATCAGCATAACAAGGCTCCCTGTTCTCCAGGGCCTGTCTTGCCTTTCTGGTTTTTACACATTTTGTGGATGTCCCTTTTGACCGGTGGGAAGTGATACTTCTTTGTAGTGCAGATTTGCATTGCCCGCTTGCTTGCTTGGCTAAAAAGGGCGTATGCGTTTTCTCCTGAATATATTCAGGAGAAAACGCATACGCCCTTTTTGGCCAAGTGCATCATTGTCGAAGTTGTGCCCCTCTTCCTGTGCTTTAAAGGCGATTCCAACGTACCTCTTGAAATCTGTTTCCTGCTATTCTGCCTCGCTTTCAAGTCCGCCTCGTTGCCTTCCCTCAACAGATTTTTGGACGATAGTTGTCCTTTATTACTCGGCCAGTTTGTGAATTGCTGTGCCCCTGAGCTCCATTTTTCAACTCGTTTTTGGTGAGCTGACCGCAAGTCCAAAATTTTGGTTCAGGATCTATACTGATTCCCGGTGGGTGGCTGAGACTTTGGTTAATTCTTCTTCCTGCCGGGAAATTACAGTGATATGTGCCCGTCCAAATGCCTAACAGCTACTCTCTCATTGGTTCTCCCTCTTCCCTTTCATCCTCTGCCAAATTGGCAACCTGTGCGAACCAGGAGGTTAAAGGGGCTGTCTCTCCAAGTTGGGAGGTTGATAATAAAGCAGATGGAAAGTCAAACCGGAGCACCAGGAGAGGGACTATTCGTTGAGTTTTAGAAACCTTTCGTATTCACAGTGTGTCCGTTCTCTAGGATTCCCGTACATGTTATATCTGTAGTAATATTCCCTTCAACCTGGAGAGTTGGGACCCATGGAATGTGTGCCATGCATTATTGCTTTAAAGGGTCTGCATTTGCTCACCCAATCTCACCAATCCTCTCAGTCCCAAGTGTCCAGCCTTATGCCACATCCAGCTGTCATTGTAGATAGGGTCATTTCAGGTTTCATCAGAGACCCTGAAGGAATTGTAAAGAATTTCCCAGTTTTTTTATTTTATTTTTGAAATTCCTTTTTATAGTGGGTTTGAGCTGATTCTCGCTGCCATATTTATCCCAGTCTAGACACACTTGATTCCCTTACGGAGACATATCAATACATAGGTTTTAAGATTCTTACTAGTCAGATATATTCCTCTGTGGGAAATATGGGGTTTTGAGTCCCTTTCACTGAGGAAGGTGTAGGTCTTGTCTATTCCATAGTTGGTTTTTGGAACGGTACCTGTGCTTATATCAAACTCTGGTTTTATGCATCACCCCACCTCTCCTTCCCCCTTAAGCAGGCATAAGAGTGTTTTCTAAATGTGAGACACTGTTCTCTTTCCTAACTCAGTTCAAGTGTAGCCATGTTTACAGGATCTTCATAAGTGATATCTTATGATAAGTTTCTTTTTCTGTGTGACTTATTTCACTTAGAATCATCGTACCTGAATCCACCCATTTTGCTGCTACTGGTCTTATGACATTGATTTCATGGCTTAGGGATATTCCATCGAACGTAAGTACCACAATTTTTTGAACCATTTTTATATTTCCTGGGATATTTAAGGTGTACCCAAGTTGAGGTCCTTGTAAGCAGTGCAGCCCTAAATTTTGGGGTGGCTGTGTCTTTTTGATTTTCAGTTTTCCCAAGGTATATTCCCTAGACTGGAAGTGCCCTTGGCTCTGTAGCTCTGTTGTTTACTTGTTTTAGGGAACACAATGCACTCCTCCAGAGAGGCAGTTGGCAATTTACATCCCGCCCATCAGCATAACAAGGCTCCCTGTTCTCCAGGGCCTGTCTTGCCTTTCTGGTTTTTACACATTTTGTGGATGTCCCTTTTGACCGGTGGGAAGTGATACTTCTTTGTAGTGCAGATTTGCATTGCCCGCTTGCTTGCTTGGCCAAAAAGGGCGTATGCGTTTTCTCTTGAATATATTCAGGAGAAAACACATACGCCCTTTTTGGCCAAGTGCATCATTGTCGAAGTTGTGCCCCTCTTCCTGTGCTTTAAAGGCGATTCCAACGTACCTCTTGAAATCTGTTTCCTGCTATTCTGCCTCGCTTTCAAGTGCGCCTCGTTGCCTTCCCTCAACAGATTTTTGGACGATAGTTGTCCTTTATTACTCGGCCAGTTTGTGAATTGCTGTGCCCCTGAGCTCCATTTTTCAACTCGTTTTTGGTGAGCTGACCGCAAGTCCAAAATTTTGGTTCAGGATCTATACTGATTCCCGGTGGGTGGCTGAGACTTTGGTTAATTCTTCTTCCTGCCGGGAAATTACAGTGATATGTGCCCGTCCAAATGCCTAACAGCTACTCTCTCATTGGTTCTCCCTCTTCCCTTTCATCCTCTGCCAAATTGGCAACCTGTGCGAACCAGGAGGTTAAAGGGGCTGTCTCTCCAAGTTGGGAGGTTGATAATAAAGCAGATGGAAAGTCAAACCGGAGCACCAGGAGAGGGACTATTCGTTGAGTTTTAGAAACCTTTCGTATTCACAGTGTGTCCGTTCTCTAGGATTCCCGTACATGTTATATCTGTAGTAATATTCCCTTCAACCTGGAGAGTTGGGACCCATGGAATGTGTGCCATGCATTATTGCTTTAAAGGGTCTGCATTTGCTCACCCAATCTCACCAATCCTCTCAGTCCCAAGTGTCCAGCCTTATGCCACATCCAGCTGTCATTGTAGATAGGGTCATTTCAGGTTTCATCAGAGACCCTGAAGGAATTGTAAAGAATTTCCCAGTTTTATTTGTTTTGTTTTTGAAATTCCTTTTTATAGTGGGTTTGAGCTGATTCTCGCTGCCATGTTTGTGCCAGTCTAGACACACTTGATTCCCTTACGGAGACATATCAATACATAGGTTTTAAGATTCTTACTAGTCAGATATATTCCTCTGCGGGAAATATGGGGTTTTGAGTCCCTTTCACTGAGGAAGGTGTAGGTCTTGTCTATTCCATAGTTGGTTTTTGGAACGGTACCTGTGCTTATATCAAACTCTGGTTTTATGCATCACCCCACCTCTCCTTCCCCCTTAAGCAGGCATAACAGTGTTTTCTAAATGTGAGACACTGTTCTCTTTCCTAACTCAGTTCAAGTGTAGCCATGTTTACAGGATCTTCATAAGTGATATCTTATGATAAGTTTCTTTTTCTGTGTGACTTATTTCACTTAGAATCATCGTACCTGAATCCACCCATTTTGCTGCTACTGGTGTTATGACATTGATTTCATGGCTGAGAGATATTCCATCGTACGTAAGTACCACAATTTTTTGAACCATTTTTATATTTCCTGGGATATTTAAGGTGTACCCAAGTTGAGGTCCTTGTAAGCAGTGCAGCCCTAAATTTTGGGGTGGCTGTGTCTTTTTGATTTTCAGTTTTCCCAAGGTATATTCCCTAGACTGGAAGTGCCCTTGGCTCTGTAGCTCTGTTGTTTACTTGTTTTAGGGAACACAATGCACTCCTCCAGAGAGGCAGTTGGCAATTTACATCCCGCCCATCAGCATAACAAGGCACCCTGTTCTCCAGGGCCTGTCTTGCCTTTCTGGTTTTTACACATTTTGTGGATGTCCCTTTTGACCGGTGGGAAGTGATACTTCTTTGTAGTGCAGATTTGCATTGCCCGCTTGCTTGCTTGGCCAAAAAGGGCGTATGCGTTTTCTCCTGAATATATTCAGGAGAAAACACATACGCCCTTTTTGGCCAAGTGCATCATTGTCGAAGTTGTGCCCCTCTTCCTGTGCTTTAAAGGCGATTCCAACGTACCTCTTGAAATCTGTTTCCTGCTATTCTGCCTCGCTTTCAAGTGCGCCTCGTTGCCTTCCCTCAACAGATTTTTGGACGATAGTTGTCCTTTATTACTCGGCCAGTTTGTGAATTGCTGTGCCCCTGAGCTCCATTTTTCAACTCGTTTTTGGTGAGCTGACCGCAAGTCCAAAATTTTGGTTCAGGATCTATACTGATTCCCGGTGGGTGGCTGAGACTTTGGTTAATTCTTCTTCCTGCTGGGAAATTACAGTGATATGTGCCCGTCCAAATGCCTAACAGCTACTCTCTCATTGGTTCTCCCTCTTCCCTTTCATCCTCTGCCAAATTGGCAACCTGTGCGAACCAGGAGGTTAAAGGGGCTGTCTCTCCAAGTTGGGAGGTTGATAATAAAGCAGATGGAAAGTCAAACCGGAGCACCAGGAGAGGGACTATTCGTTGAGTTTTAGAAACCTTTCGTATTCACAGTGTGTCCGTTCTCTAGGATTCCCGTACATGTTATATCTGTAGTAATATTCCCTTCAACCTGGAGAGTTGGGACCCATGGAATGTGTGCCATGCATTATTGCTTTAAAGGCTCTGCATTTGCTCACCCAATCTCACCAATCCTCTCAGTCCCAAGTGTCCAGCCTTATGCCACATCCAGCTGTCATTGTAGATAGGGTCATTTCAGGTTTCATCAGAGACCCTGAAGGAATTGTAAAGAATTTCCCAGTTTTTTTGTTTTATTTTTGAAATTCCTTTTTATAGTGGGTTTGAGCTGATTCTCGCTGCCATATTTATCCCAGTCTAGACACACTTGATTCCCTTACGGAGACATATCAATACATAGGTTTTAAGATTCTTACTAGTCAGATATATTCCTCTGTGGGAAATATGGGGTTTTGAGTCCCTTTCACTGAGGAAGGTGTAGGTCTTGTCTATTCCATAGTTGGTTTTTGGAACGGTACCTGTGCTTATATCAAACTCTGGTTTTATGCATCACCCCACCTCTCCTTCCCCCTTAAGCAGGCATAAGAGTGTTTTCTAAATGTGAGACACTGTTCTCTTTCCTAACTCAGTTCAAGTGTAGCCATGTTTACAGGATCTTCATAAGTGATATCTTATGATAAGTTTCTTTTTCTGTGTGACTTATTTCACTTAGAATCATCGTACCTGAATCCACCCATTTTGCTGCTACTGGTCTTATGACATTGATTTCATGGCTTAGGGATATTCCATCGAACGTAAGTACCACAATTTTTTGAACCATTTTTATATTTCCTGGGATATTTAAGGTGTACCCAAGTTGAGGTCCTTGTAAGCAGTGCAGCCCTAAATTTTGGGGTGGCTGTGTCTTTTTGATTTTCAGTTTTCCCAAGGTATATTCCCTAGACTGGAAGTGCCCTTGGCTCTGTAGCTCTGTTGTTTACTTGTTTTAGGGAACACAATGCACTCCTCCAGAGAGGCAGTTGGCAATTTACATCCCGCCCATCAGCATAACAAGGCTCCCTGTTCTCCAGGGCCTGTCTTGCCTTTCTGGTTTTTACACATTTTGTGGATGTCCCTTTTGACCGGTGGGAAGTGATACTTCTTTGTAGTGCAGATTTGCATTGCCCGCTTGCTTGCTTGGCCAAAAAGGGCGTATGCGTTTTCTCTTGAATATATTCAGGAGAAAACACATACGCCCTTTTTGGCCAAGTGCATCATTGTCGAAGTTGTGCCCCTCTTCCTGTGCTTTAAAGGTGATTCCAACGTACCTCTTGAAATCTGTTTCCTGCTATTCTGCCTCGCTTTCAAGTCCGCCTCGTTGCCTTCCCTCAACAGATTTTTGGACGATAGTTGTCCTTTATTACTCGGCCAGTTTGTGAATTGCTGTGCCCCTGAGCTCCATTTTTCAACTCGTTTTTGGTGAGCTGACCGCAAGTCCAAAATTTTGGTTCAGGATCTATACTGATTCCCGGTGGGTGGCTGAGACTTTGGTTAATTCTTCTTCCTGCCGGGAAATTACAGTGATATGTGCCCGTCCAAATGCCTAACAGCTACTCTCTCATTGGTTCTCCCTCTTCCCTTTCATCCTCTGCCAAATTGGCAACCTGTGCGAACCAGGAGGTTAAAGGGGCTGTCTCTCCAAGTTGGGAGGTTGATAATAAAGCAGATGGAAAGTCAAACCGGAGCACCAGGAGAGGGACTATTCGTTGAGTTTTAGAAACCTTTCGTATTCACAGTGTGTCCGTTCTCTAGGATTCCCGTACATGTTATATCTGTAGTAATATTCCCTTCAACCTGGAGAGTTGGGACCCATGGAATGTGTGCCATGCATTATTGCTTTAAAGGGTCTGCATTTGCTCACCCAATCTCACCAATCCTCTCAGTCCCAAGTGTCCAGCCTTATGCCACATCCAGCTGTCATTGTAGATAGGGTCATTTCAGGTTTCATCAGAGACCCTGAAGGAATTGTAAAGAATTTCCCAGTTTTTTTGTTTTATTTTTGAAATTCCTTTTTATAGTGGGTTTGAGCTGATTCTCGCTGCCATATTTATCCCAGTCTAGACACACTTGATTCCCTTACGGAGACATATCAATACATAGGTTTTAAGATTCTTACTAGTCAGATATATTCCTCTGCGGGAAATATGGGGTTTTGAGTCCCTTTCACTGAGGAAGGTGTAGGTCTTGTCTATTCCATAGTTGGTTTTTGGAACGGTACCTGTGCTTATATCAAACTCTGGTTTTATGCATCACCCCACCTCTCCTTCCCCCTTAAGCAGGCATAAGAGTCTTTTCTAAATGTGAGACACTGTTCTCTTTCCTAACTCAGTTCAAGTGTAGCCATGTTTACAGGATCTTCATAAGTGATATCTTATGATAAGTTTCTTTTTCTGTGTGACTTATTTCACTTAGAATCATCGTACCTGAATCCACCCATTTTGCTGCTACTGGTCTTATGACATTGATTTCATGGCTGAGGGATATTCCATCGTACGTAAGTACCACAATTTTTTGAACCATTTTTATATTTCCTGGGATATTTAAGGTGTACCCAAGTGGAGGTCCTTGTAAGCAGTGCAGCCCTAAATTTTGGGGTGGCTGTGTCTTTTTGATTTTCAGTTTTCCCAAGGTATATTCCCTAGACTGGAAGTGCCCTTGGCTCTGTAGCTCTGTTGTTTACTTGTTTTAGGGAACACAATGCACGCCTCCAGAGAGGCAGTTGGCAATTTACATCCCGCCCATCAGCATAACAAGGCACCCTGTTCTCCAGGGCCTGTCTTGCCTTTCTGGTTTTTACACATTTTGTGGATGTCCCTTTTGACCGGTGGGAAGTGATACTTCTTTGTAGTGCAGATTTGCATTGCCCGCTTGCTTGCTTGGCCAAAAAGGGCGTATGCGTTTTCTCCTGAATATATTCAGGAGAAAACGCATACGCCCTTTTTGGCCAAGTGCATCATTGTCGAAGTTGTGCCCCTCTTCCTGTGCTTTAAAGGCGATTCCAACGTACCTCTGGAAATCTGTTTCCTGCTATTCTGCCACGCTTTCAAGTCCGCCTCGTTGCCTTCCCTCAACAGATTTTTGGACGATAGTTGTCCTTTATTACTCGGCCAGTTTGTGAATTGCTGTGCCCCTGAGCTCCATTTTTCAACTCGTTTTTGGTGAGCTGACCGCAAGTCCAAAATTTTGGTTCAGGATCTATACTGATTCCCGGTGGGTGGCTGAGACTTTGGTTAATTCTTCTTCCTGCCGGGAAATTACAGTGATATGTGCCCGTCCAAATGCCTAACAGCTACTCTCTCATTGTTTCTCCCTCTTCCCTTTCATCCTCTGCCAAATTGGCAACCTGTGCGAACCAGGAGGTTAAAGGGGCTGTCTCTCCAAGTTGGGAGGTTGATAATAAAGCAGATGGAAAGTCAAACCGGAGCACCAGGAGAGGGACTATTCGTTGAGTTTTAGAAACCTTTCGTATTCACAGTGTGTCCGTTCTCTAGGATTCCCGTACATGTTATATCTGTAGTAATATTCCCTTCAACCTGGAGAGTTGGGACCCATGGAATGTGTGCCATGCATTATTGCTTTAAAGGGTCTGCATTTGCTCACCCAATCTCACCAATCCTCTCAGTCCCAAGTGTCCAGCCTTATGCCACATCCAGCTGTCATTGTAGATAGGGTCATTTCAGGTTTCATCAGAGACCCTGAAGGAATTGTAAAGAATTTCCCAGTTTTTTTGTTTATTTTTGAAATTCCTTTTTATAGTGGGTTTGAGCTGATTCTCGCTGCCATATTTATCCCAGTCTAGACACACTTGATTCCCTTACGGAGACATATCAATACATAGGTTTTAAGATTCTTACTAGTCAGATATATTCCTCTGCGGGAAATATGGGGTTTTGAGTCCCTTTCACTGAGGAAGGTGTAGGTCTTGTCTATTCCATAGTTGGTTTTTGGAACGGTACCTGTGCTTATATCAAACTCTGGTTTTATGCATCACCCCACCTCTCCTTCCCCCTTAAGCAGGCATAAGAGTCTTTTCTAAATGTGAGACACTGTTCTCTTTCCTAACTCAGTTCAAGTGTAGCCATGTTTACAGGATCTTCATAAGTGATATCTTATGATAAGTTTCTTTTTCTGTGTGACTTATTTCACTTAGAATCATCGTACCTGAATCCACCCATTTTGCTGCTACTGGTCTTATGACATTGATTTCATGGCTGAGGGATATTCCATCGTACGTAAGTACCACAATTTTTTGAACCATTTTTATATTTCCTGGGATATTTAAGGTATACCCAAGTGGAGGTCCTTGTAAGCAGTGCAGCCCTAAATTTTGGGGTGGCTGTGTCTTTTTGATTTTCAGTTTTCCCAAGGTATATTCCCTAGACTGGAAGTGCCCTTGGCTCTGTAGCTCTGTTGTTTACTTGTTTTAGGGAACACAATGCACGCCTCCAGAGAGGCAGTTGGCAATTTACATCCCGCCCATCAGCATAACAAGGCACCGTGTTCTCCAGGGCCTGTCTTGCCTTTCTGGTTTTTACACATTTTGTGGATGTCCCTTTTGACCGGTGGGAAGTGATACTTCTTTGTAGTGCAGATTTGCATTGCCCGCTTGCTTGCTTGGCCAAAAAGGGCGTATGCGTTTTCTCCTGAATATATTCAGGAGAAAACGCATACGCCCTTTTTGGCCAAGTGCATCATTGTCGAAGTTGTGCCCTTCTTCCTGTGCTTTAAAGGCGATTCCAACGTACCTCTTGAAATCTGTTTCCTGCTATTCTGCCACGCTTTCACGTCCGCCTCGTTGCCTTCCCTCAACAGATTTTTGGACGATAGTTGTCCTTTATTACTCGGCCAGTTTGTGAATTGCTGTGCCCCTGAGCTCCATTTTTCAACTCGTTTTTGGTGAGCTGACCGCAAGTCCAAAATTTTGGTTCAGGATCTATACTGATTCCCGGTGGGTGGCTGAGACTTTGGTTAATTCTTCTTCCTGCCGGGAAATTACAGTGATATGTGCCCGTCCAAATGCCTAACAGCTACTCTCTCATTGTTTCTCCCTCTTCCCTTTCATCCTCTGCCAAATTGGCAACCTGTGCGAACCAGGAGGTTAAAGGGGCTGTCTCTCCAAGTTGGGAGGTTGATAATAAAGCAGATGGAAAGTCAAACCGGAGCACCAGGAGAGGGACTATTCGTTGAGTTTTAGAAACCTTTCGTATTCACAGTGTGTCCGTTCTCTAGGATTCCCGTACATGTTATATCTGTAGTAATATTCCCTTCAACCTGGAGAGTTGGGACCCATGGAATGTGTGCCATGCATTATTGCTTTAAAGGGTCTGCATTTGCTCACCCAATCTCACCAATCCTCTCAGTCCCAAGTGTCCAGCCTTATGCCACATCCAGCTGTCATTGTAGATAGGGTCATTTCAGGTTTCATCAGAGACCCTGAAGGAATTGTAAAGAATTTCCCAGTTTTTTTTGTTTTGTTTTTGAAATTCCTTTTTATAGTGGGTTTGAGCTGATTCTCGCTGCCATGTTTGTGCCAGTCTAGACACACTTGATTCCCTTACGGAGACATATCAATACATAGGTTTTAAGATTCTTACTAGTCAGATATATTCCTCTGCGGGAAATATGGGGTTTTGAGTCCCTTTCACTGAGGAAGGTGTAGTTCTTGTCTATTCCATAGTTGGTTTTTGGAACGGTACCTGTGCTTATATCAAACTCTGGTTTTATGCATCACCCCACCTCTCCTTCCCCCTTAAGCAGGCATAAGAGTGTTTTCTAAATGTGAGACACTGTTCTCTTTCCTAACTCAGATCAAGTGTAGCCATGTTTACAGGATCTTCATAAGTGATATCTTATGATAAGTTTCTTTTTCTGTGTGACTTATTTCACTTAGAATCATCGTACCTGAATCCACCCATTTTGCTGCTACTGGTCTTATGACATTGATTTCATGGCTGAGGGATATTCCATCGTACGTAAGTACCACAATTTTTTGAACCATTTTTATATTTCCTGGGATATTTAAGGTGTACCCAAGTTGAGGTCCTTGTAAGCAGTGCAGCCCTAAATTTTGGGGTGGCTGTGTCTTTTTGATTTTCAGTTTTCCCAAGGTATATTCCCTAGACTGGAAGTGCCCTTGGCTCTGTAGCTCTGTTGTTTACTTGTTTTAGGGAACACAATGCACTCCTCCAGAGAGGCAGTTGGCAATTTACATCCCGCCCATCAGCATAACAAGGCACCCTGTTCTCCAGGGCCTGTCTTGCCTTTCTGGTTTTTACACATTTTGTGGATGTCCCTTTTGACCGGTGGGAAGTGATACTTCTTGTAGTGCAGATTTGCATTGCCCGCTTGCTTGCTTGGCCAAAAAGGGCGTATGCGTTTTCTCCTGAATATATTCAGGAGAAAACGCATACGCCCTTTTTGGCCAAGTGCATCATTGTCGAAGTTGTGCCCCTCTTCCTGTGCTTTAAAGGCGATTCCAACGTACCTCTTGAAATCTGTTTCCTGCTATTCTGCCACGCTTTCAAGTCCGCCTCGTTGCCTTCCCTCAACAGATTTTTGGACGATAGTTGTCCTTTATTACTCGGCCAGTTTGTGAATTGCTGTGCCCCTGAGCTCCATTTTTCAACTCGTTTTTGGTGAGCTGACCGCAAGTCCAAAATTTTGGTTCAGGATCTATACTGATTCCCGGTGGGTGGCTGAGACTTTGGTTAATTCTTCTTCCTGCTGGGAAATTACAGTGATATGTGCCCGTCCAAATGCCTAACAGCTACTCTCTCATTGGTTCTCCCTCTTCCCTTTCATCCTCTGCCAAATTGGCAACCTGTGCGAACCAGGAGGTTAAAGGGGCTGTCTCTCCAAGTTGGGAGGTTGATAATAAAGCAGATGGAAAGTCAAACCGGAACACCAGGAGAGGGACTATTCGTTGAGTTTTAGAAACCTTTCGTATTCACAGTGTGTCCATTCTCTAGGATTCCCGTACATGTTATATCTGTAGTAATATTCCCTGCAACCTGGAGAGTTGGGACCCATGGAATGTGTGCCATGCATTATTGCTTTAAAGGGTCTGCATTTGCTCACCCAATCTCACCAATCCTCTCAGTCCCAAGTGTCCAGCCTTATGCCACATCCAGCTGTCATTGTAGATATGGTCATTTCAGGTTTCATCAGAGACCCTGAAGGAATTGTAAAGAATTTCCCAGTTTTTTTTGTTTTGTTTTTGAAATTCCTTTTTATAGTGGGTTTGAGCTGATTCTCGCTGCCATGTTTGTGCCAGTCTAGACACACTTGATTCCCTTACGGAGACATATCAATACATAGGTTTTAAGATTCTTACTAGTCAGATATATTCCTCTGCGGGAAATATGGGGTTTTGAGTCCCTTTCACTGAGGAAGGTGTAGGTCTTGTCTATTCCATAGTTGGTTTTTGGAACGGTACCTGTGCTTATATCAAACTCTGGTTTTATGCATCACCCCACCTCTCCTTCCCCCTTAAGCAGGCATAAGAGTGTTTTCTAAATGTGAGACACTGTTCTCTTTCCTAACTCAGTTCAAGTGTAGCCATGTTTACAGGATCTTCATAAGTGATATCTTATGATAAGTTTCTTTTTCTGTGTGACTTATTTCACTTAGAATCATCGTACCTGAATCCACCCATTTTGCTGCTACTGGTCTTATGACATTGATTTCATGGCTGAGGGATATTCCATCGTACGTAAGTACCACAATTTTTTGAACCAATTTTATATTTCCTGGGATATTTAAGGTGTACCCAAGTTGAGGTCCTTGTAAGCAGTGCAGCCCTAAATTTTGGGGTGGCTCTGTCTTATTGATTTTCAGTTTTTCCCAGGTATATTCCCTAGACTGGAAGTGCCCTTGGCTCTGTAGCTCTGTTGTTTACTTGTTTTAGGGAACACAATGCACTCCTCCAGAGAGGCAGTTGGCAATTTACATCCCTCCCATCAGCATAACAAGGCTCCCTGTTCTCCAGGGCCTGTCTTGCCTTTCTGGTTTTTACACATTTTGTGGATGTCCCTTTTGACCGGTGGGAAGTGATACTTCTTTGTAGTGCAGATTTGCATTGCCCACTTGCTTGCTTGGCCAAAAAGGGCATATGCGTTTTCTCCTGAATATATTCAGGAGAAAACGCATACGCCCTTTTTGGCCAAGTGCATCATTGTCAAAGTTGTGCCCCTCTTCCTGTGCTTTAAAGGCGATTCCAACGTACCTCTTGATATCTGTTTCCTGCTATTCTGCCTCGCTTTCAAGTCCGCCTCGTTGCCTTCCCTCAACAGATTTTTGGACGATAGTTGTCCTTTATTACTCGGCCAGTTTGTGAATTGCTGTGCCCCTGAGCTCCATTTTTCAACTCGTTTTTGGTGAGCTGACCGCAAGTCCAAAATTTTGGTTCTGGATCTATACTGATTCCCGGTGGGTGGCTGAGACTTTGGTTAATTCTTCTTCCTGCCGGGAAATTACAGTGATATGTGCCCGTCCAAATGCCTAACAGCTACTCTCTCATTGGTTCTCCCTCTTCCCTTTCATCCTCTGCCAAATTGGCAACCTGTGCGAACCAGGAGGTTAAAGGGGCTGTCTCTCCAAGTTGGGAGGTTGATAATAAAGCAGATGGAAAGTCAAACCGGAGCACCAGGAGAGGGACTATTCGTTGAGTTTTAGAAACCTTTCGTATTCACAGTGTGTCAGTTCTCTAGGATTCCCGTACATGTTATATCTGTAGTAATATTCCCTTCAACCTGGAGAGTTGGGACCCATGGAATGTGTGCCATGCATTATTGCTTTAAAGGGTCTGCATTTGCTCACCCAATCTCACCAATCCTCTCAGTCCCAAGTGTCCAGCCTTATGCCACATCCAGCTGTCATTGTAGATAGGGTCATTTCAGGTTTCATCAGAGACCCTGAAGGAATTGTAAAGAATTTCCCAGTTTTTTTGTTTTATTTTTGAAATTCCTTTTTATAGTGGGTTTGAGCTGATTCTCGCTGCCATATTTATCCCAGTCTAGACACACTTGATTCCCTTACGGAGACATATCAATACATAGGTTTTAAGATTCTTACTAGTCAGATATATTCCTCTGCGGGAAATATGGGGTTTTGAGTCCCTTTCACTGAGGAAGGTGTAGGTCTTGTCTATTCCATAGTTGGTTTTTGGAACGGTACCTGTGCTTATATCAAACTCTGGTTTTATGCATCACCCCACCTCTCCTTCCCCCTTAAGCAGGCATAAGAGTGTTTTCTAAATGTGAGACACTGTTCTCTTTCCTAACTCAGTTCAAGTGTAGCCATGTTTACAGGATCTTCATAAGTGATATCTTATGATAAGTTTCTTTTTCTGTGTGACTTATTTCACTTAGAATCATCGTACCTGAATCCACCCATTTTGCTGCTACTGGTCTTATGACATTGATTTCATGGCTGAGGGATATTCCATCGTACGTAAGTACCACAATTTTTTGAACCATTTTTATATTTCCTGGGATATTTAAGGTGTACCCAAGTTGAGGTTCTTGTAAGCAGTGCAGCCCTAAATTTTGGGGTGGCTGTGTCTTTTTGATTTTCAGTTTTCCCAAGGTATATTCCCTAGACTGGAAGTGCCCTTGGCTCTGTAGCTCTGTTGTTTACTTGTTTTAGGGAACACAATGCACTCCTCCAGAGAGGCAGTTGGCAATTTACATCCCGCCCATCAGCATAACAAGGCACCCTGTTCTCCAGGGCCTGTCTTGCCTTTCTGGTTTTTACACATTTTGTGGATGTCCCTTTTGACCGGTGGGAAGTGATACTTCTTTGTAGTGCAGATTTGCATTGCCCGCTTGCTTGCTTGGCCAAAAAGGGCGTATGCGTTTTCTCCTGAATATATTCAGGAGAAAACGCATACGCCCTTTTTGGCCAAGTGCATCATTGTTGAAGTTGTGCCCCTCTTCCTGTGCTTTAAAGGCGATTCCTACGTAGCTCTTGAAATCTGTTTCCTGCTATTCTGCCTCGCTTTCAAGTCCACCTCGTTGCCTTCTCTCAACAAATTTTTGGACGATAGTTGTCCCTTATTACTCGGCCAGTTTGTGAATTGCTGTGCCCCTGAGCTCCATTTTTCAACTCGTTTTTGGTGAGCTGACCGCAAGTCCAAAATTTTGGTTCAGGATCTATACTGATTCCCGGTGGGTGGCTGAGACTTTGGTTAATTCTTCTTCCTGCCCGGAAATTACAGTGATATGTGCCCGTCCAAATGCCTAACAGCTACTCTCTCATTGGTTCTCCCTCTTCCCTTTCATCCTCTGCCAAATTGGCAACCTGTGCGAACCAGGAGGTTAAAGGGGCTGTCTCTCCAAGTTGGGAGGTTGATAATAAAGCAGATGGAAAGTCAAACCAGAGCACCAGGAGAGGGACTATTCGTTGAGTTTTAGAAACCTTTCGTATTCACAGTGTGTCCGTTCTCTAGGATTCCCGTACATGTTATATCTGTAGTAATATTCCCTTCAACCTGGAGAGTTGGGACCCATGGAATGTGTGCCATGCATTATTGCTTTAAAGGGTCTGCATTTGCTCACCCAATCTCACCAATCCTCTCAGTCCCAAGTGTCCAGCCTTATGCCACATCCAGCTGTCATTGTAGATAGGGTCATTTCAGGTTTCATCAGAGACCCTGAAGGAATTGTAAAGAATTTCCCAGTTTTTTTGTTTTATTTTTGAAATTCCTTTTTATAGTGGGTTTGAGCTGATTCTCGCTGCCATATTTATCCCAGTCTAGACACACTTGATTCCCTTACGGAGACATATCAATACGTAGCTTTTAAGATTCTTACTAGTCAGATATATTCCTCTGCGGGAAATATGGGGTTTTGAGTCCCTTTCACTGAGGAAGGTGTAGGTCTTGTCTATTCCATAGTTGGTTTTTGGAACGGTACCTGTGCTTATATCAAACTCTGGTTTTATGCATCACCCCACCTCTCCTTCCCCCTTAAGCAGGCATAAGAGTGTTTTCTAAATGTGAGACACTGTTCTCTTTCCTAACTCAGTTCAAGTGTAGCCATGTTTACAGGATCTTCATAAGTGATATCTTATGATAAGTTTCTTTTTCTGTGTGACTTATTTCACTTAGAATCATCGTACCTGAATCCACCCATTTTGCTGCTACTGGTCTTATGACATTGATTTCATGGCTGAGGGATATTCCATCGTACGTAAGTACCACAATTTTTTGAACCATTTTTATATTTCCTGGGATATTTAAGGTGTACCCAAGTTGAGGTCCTTGTAAGCAGTGCAGCCCTAAATTTTGGGGTGGCTGTGTCTTTTTGATTTTCAGTTTTCCCAAGGTATATTCCCTAGACTGGAAGTGCCCTTGGCTCTGTAGCTCTGTTGTTTACTTGTTTTAGGGAACACAATGCACTCCTCCAGAGAGGCAGTTGGCAATTTACATCCCGCCCATCAGCATAACAAGGCTCCCTGTTCTCTAGGGCCTGTCTTGCCTTTCTGGTTTTTACACATTTTGTGGATGTCCCTTTTGACCGGTGTGAAGTGATACTTCTTTGTAGTGCAGAATTGCATTGCCCGCATGCTTGCTTGGCCAAAACGGGCGTATGCGTTTTCTCCTGAATATATTCAGGAGAAAACGCATAAGCCCTTTTTGGCCAAGTGCATCATTGTCGAAGTTGTGCCCCTCTTCCTGTGCTTTAAATGCGATTCCAACGTACCTCTTGAAATCTGTTTCCTGCTATTCTGCCACGCTTTCATGTCCGCCTCATTGCCTTCCCTCAACAGATTTTTGGACGATAGTTGTCCTTTATTACTCGGCCAGTTTGTGAATTGCTGTGCCCCTGAGCTCCATTTTTCAACTCGTTTTTGGTGAGCTGACCGCAAGTCCAAAATTTTGGTTCAGGATCTATACTGATTCCCGGTGGGTGGCTGAGACTTTGGTTAATTCTTCTTCCTGCCGGGAAATTACAGTGATATGTGCCCGTCCAAATGCCTAACAGCTACTCTCTCATTGGTTCTCCCTCTTCCCTTTCATCCTCCGCCAAATTGGCAACCTGTGCGAACCAGGAGGTTAAAGGGGCTGTCTCTCCAAGTTGGGAGGTTGATAATAAAGCAGATGGAAAGTCAAACCGGAGCACCAGGAGAGGGACTATTCGTTGAGTTTTAGAAACCTTTCGTATTCACAGTGTGTCCGTTCTCTAGGATTCCCGTACATGTTATATCTGTAGTAATATTCCCTTCAACCTGGAGAGTTGGGACCCATGGAATGTGTGCCATGCATTATTGCTTTAAAGGGTCTGCATTTGCTCACCCAATCTCACCAATCCTCTCAGTCCCAAGTGTCCAGCCTTATGCCACATCCAGCTGTCATTGTAGATAGGGTCATTTCAGGTTTCATCAGAGACCCTGAAGGAATTGTAAAGAATTTCCCAGTTTTCTTTGTTTTATTTTTGAAATTCCTTTTTATAGTGGGTTTGAGCTGATTCTCGCTGCCATATTTATCCCAGTCTAGACACACTTGATTCCCTTACGGAGACATATCAATACGTAGCTTTTAAGATTCTTACTAGTCAGATATATTCCTCTGCGGGAAATATGGGGTTTTGAGTCCCTTTCACTGAGGAAGGTGTAGGTCTTGTCTATTCCATAGTTGGTTTTTGGAACGGTACCTGTGCTTATATCAAACTCTGGTTTTATGCATCACCCCACCTCTCCTTCCCCCTTAAGCAGGCATAAGAGTGTTTTCTAAATGTGAGACACTGTTCTCTTTCCTAACTCAGTTCAAGTGTAGCCATGTTTACAGGATCTTCATAAGTGATATCTTATGATAAGTTTCTTTTTCTGTGAGACTTATTTCACTTAGAATCATCGTACCTGAATCCACCCATTTTGCTGCTACTTGTCTTATGACATTGATTTCATGGCTGAGGGATATTCCATCGTACGTAAGTACCACAATTTTTTGAACCATTTTTATATTTCCTGGGATATTTAAGGTGTACCCAAGTTGAGGTCCTTGTAAGCAGTGCAGCCCTAAATTTTGGGGTGGCTCTGTCTTTTTGATTTTCAGTTTTCCCAAGGTATATTCCCTAGACTGGAAGTGCCCTTGGCTCTGTAGCTCTGTTGTTTACTTGTTTTAGGGAACACAATGCACTCCTCCAGAGAGGCAGTTGGCAATTTACATCCCGCCCATCAGCATAACAAGGCTCCCTGTTCTCTAGGGCCTGTCTTGCCTTTCTGGTTTTTACACATTTTGTGGATGTCCCTTTTGACCGGTGGGAAGTGATACTTCTTTGTAGTGCAGAATTGCATTGCCCGCTTGCTTGCTTGGCCAAAAAGGGTGTATGCGTTTTCTCCTGAATATATTCAGGAGATAACGCATAAGCCCTTTTTGGCCAAGTGCATCATTGTCGAAGTTGTGCCCCTCTTCCTGTGCTTTAAAGGCGATTCCAACTTACCTCTTGAAATCTGTTTCCTGCTATTCTGCCTCGCTTTCAAGTCCACCTCGTTGCCTTCCCTCAACAGATTTTTGGACGATAGTTGTCCTTTATTACTCGGCCAGTTTGTGAATTGCTGTGCCCCTGAGCTCCATTTTTCAACTCGTTTTTGGTGAGCTGACCGCAAGTCCAAAATTTTGGTTCAGGATCTATACTGATTCCCGGTGGGTGGCTGAGACTTTGGTTAATTCTTCTTCCTGCCGGGAAATTACAGTGATATGTGCCCGTCCAAATGCCTAACAGCTACTCTCTCATTGGTTCTCCCTCTTCCCTTTCATCCTCTGCCAAATTGGCAACCTGTGCGAACCAGGAGGTTAAAGGGGCTGTCTCTCCAAGTTGGGAGGTTGATAATAAAGCAGATGGAAAGTCAAACCAGAGCACCAGGAGAGGGACTATTCGTTGAGTTTTAGAAACCTTTCGTATTCACAGTGTGTCCGTTCTCTAGGATTCCCGTACATGTTATATCTGTAGTAATATTCCCTTCAACCTGGAGAGTTGGGACCCATGGAATGTGTGCCATGCATTATTGCTTTAAAGGGTCTGCATTTGCTCACCCAATCTCACCAATCCTCTCAGTCCCAAGTGTCCAGCCTTATGCCACATCCAGCTGTCATTGTAGATAGGGTCATTTCAGGTTTCATCAGAGACCCTGAAGGAATTGTAAAGAATTTCCCAGTTTTTTTGTTTTATTTTTGAAATTCCTTTTTATAGTGGGTTTGAGCTGATTCTCGCTGCCATATTTATCCCAGTCTAGACACACTTGATTCCCTTATGGAGACATATCAATACATAGGTTTTAAGATTCTTACTAGTCAGATATATTCCTCTGCGGGAAATATGGGGTTTTGAGTCCCTTTCACTGAGGAAGGTGTAGGTCTTGTCTATTCCATAGTTGGTTTTTGGAACGGTACCTGTGCTTATATCAAACTCTGGTTTTATGCATCACCCCACCTCTCCTTCCCCCTTAAGCAGGCATAAGAGTGTTTTCTAAATGTGAGACACTGTTCTCTTTCCTAACTCAGTTCAAGTGTAGCCATGTTTACAGGATCTTCATAAGTGATATCTTATGATAAGTTTCTTTTTCTGTGTGACTTATTTCACTTAGAATCATCGTACCTGAATCCACCCATTTTGCTGCTACTGGTCTTATGACATTGATTTCATGGCTGAGGGATATTCCATCGTACGTAAGTACCACAATTTTTTGAACCATTTTTATATTTCCTGGGATATTTAAGGTGTACCCAAGTTGAGGTCCTTGTAAGCAGTGCAGCCCTAAATTTTGGGGTGGCTGTGTCTTTTTGATTTTCAGTTTTCCCAAGGTATATTCCCTAGACTGGAAGTGCCCTTGGCTCTGTAGCTCTGTTGTTTACTTGTTTTAGGGAACACAATGCACTCCTCCAGAGAGGCATTGGCAATTTACATCCCGCCCATCAGCATAACAAGGCACCCTGTTCTCCAGGGCCTGTCTTGCCTTTCTGGTTTTTACACATTTTGTGGATGTCCCTTTTGACTGGTGGGAAGTGATACTTCTTTGTAGTGCAGATTTGCATTGCCCGCTTGCTTGCTTGGCCAAAAAGGGCGTATGCGTTTTCTCCTGAATATATTCAGGAGAAAACGCATACGCCCTTTTTGGCCAAGTGCATCATTGTCGAAGTTGTGCCCCTCTTCCTGTGCTTTAAAGGCGATTCCAACGTACCTCTTGAAATCTGTTTCCTGCTATTCTGCCACGCTTTCAAGTCCGCCTCATTGCCTTCCCTCAACAGATTTTTGGACGATAGTTGTCCTTTATTACTCGGCCAGTTTGTGAATTGCTGTGCCCCTGAGCTCCATTTTTCAACTCGTTTTTGGTGAGCTGACCGCAAGTCCAAAATTTTGGTTCAGGATCTATACTGATTCCCGGTGGGTGGCTGAGACTTTGGTTAATTCTTCTTCCTGCCGGGAAATTACAGTGATATGTGCCCGTCCAAATGCCTAACAGCTACTCTCTCATTGGTTCTCCCTCTTCCCTTTCATCCTCTGCCAAATTGGCAACCTGTGCGAACCAGGAGGTTAAAGGGGCTGTCTCTCCAAGTTGGGAGGTTGATAATAAAGCAGATGGAAAGTCAAACCGGAGCACCAGGAGAGGGACTATTCGTTGAGTTTTAGAAACCTTTCGTATTCACAGTGTGTCCGTTCTCTAGGATTCCCGTACATTTTATATCTGTAGTAATATTCCCTTCAACCTGGAGAGTTGGGACCCATGGAATGTGTGCCATGCATTATTGCTTTAAAGGGTCTGCATTTGCTCACCCAATCTCACCAATCCTCTCAGTCCCAAGTGTCCAGCCTTATGCCACATCCAGCTGTCATTGTAGATAGGGTCATTTCAGGTTTCATCAGAGACCCTGAAGGAATTGTAAAGAATTTCCCAGTTTTTTTGTTTTATTTTTGAAATTCCTTTTTATAGTGGGTTTGAGCTGATTCTCGCTGCCATATTTATCCCAGTCTAGACACACTTGATTCCCTTACGGAGACATATCAATACGTAGCTTTTAAGATTCTTACTAGTTAGATATATTCCTCTGCGGGAAATATGGGGTTTTGAGTCCCTTTCACTGAGGAAGGTGTAGGTCTTGTCTATTCCATAGTTGGTTTTTGGAACGGTACCTGTGCTTATATCAAACTCTGGTTTTATGCATCACCCCACCTCTCCTTCCCCCTTAAGCAGGCATAAGAGTGTTTTCTAAATGTGAGACACTGTTCTCTTTCCTAACTCAGTTCAAGTGTAGCCATGTTTACAGGATCTTCATAAGTGATATCTTATGATAAGTTTCTTTTTCTGTGTGACTTATTTCACTTAGAATCATCGTACCTGAATCCACCCATTTTGCTGCTACTGGTCTTATGACATTGATTTCATGGCTGAGGGATATTCCATCGTACGTAAGTACCACAATTTTTTGAACCATTTTTATATTTCCTGGGATATTTAAGGTGTACCCAAGTTGAGGTCCTTGTAAGCAGTGCAGCCCTAAATTTTGGGGTGGCTGTGTCTTTTTGATTTTCAGTTTTCCCAAGGTATATTCCCTAGACTGGAAGTGCCCTTGGCTCTGTAGCTCTGTTGTTTACTTGTTTTAGGGAACACAATGCACTCCTCCAGAGAGGCAGTTGGCAATTTACATCCCGCCCATCAGCATAACAAGGCTCCCTGTTCTCTAGGGCCTGTCTTGCCTTTCTGGTTTTTACACATTTTGTGGATGTCCCTTTTGACCGGTGGGAAGTGATACTTCTTTGTAGTGCAGAATTGCATTGCCCGCTTGCTTGCTTGGCCAAAAAGGGTGTATGCGTTTTCTCCTGAATATATTCAGGAGAAAACGCATAAGCCCTTTTTGGCCAAGTGCATCATTGTGGAAGTTGTGCCCCTCTTCCTGTGCTTTAAAGGCGATTCCAACTTACCTCTTGAAATCTGTTTCCTGCTATTCTGCCTCGCTTTCAAGTCCACCTCGTTGCCTTCCCTCAACAGATTTTTGGACGATAGTTGTCCTTTATTACTCGGCCAGTTTGTGAATTGCTGTGCCCCTGAGCTCCATTTTTCAACTCGTTTTTGGTGAGCTGACCGCAAGTCCAAAATTTTGGTTCAGGATCTATACTGATTCCCGGTGGGTGGCTGAGACTTTGGTTAATTCTTCTTCCTGCCGGGAAATTACAGTGATATGTGCCCGTCCAAATGCCTAACAGCTACTCTCTCATTGGTTCTCCCTCTTCCCTTTCATCCTCTGCCAAATTGGCAACCTGTGCGAACCAGGAGGTTAAAGGGGCTGTCTCTCCAAGTTGGGAGGTTGATAATAAAGCAGATGGAAAGTCAAACCGGAGCACCAGGAGAGGGACTATTCGTTGAGTTTTAGAAACCTTTCGTATTCACAGTGTGTCCGTTCTCTAGGATTCCCGTACATGTTATATCTGTAGTAATATTCCCTTCAACCTGGAGAGTTGGGACCCATGGAATGTGTGCCATGCATTATTGCTTTAAAGGGTCTGCATTTGCTCACCCAATCTCACCAATCCTCTCAGTCCCAAGTGTCCAGCCTTATGCCACATCCAGCTGTCATTGTAGATAGGGTCATTTCAGGTTTCATCAGAGACCCTGAAGGAATTGTAAAGAATTTCCCAGTTTTTTTGTTTTATTTTTTAAATTCCTTTTTATAGTGGGTTTGAGCTGATTCTCGCTGCCATATTTATCCCAGTCTAGACACACTTGATTCCCTTACGGAGACATATCAATACGTAGATTTTAAGATTCTTACTAGTCAGATATATTCCTCTGTGGGAAATATGGGGTTTTGAGTCCCTTTCACTGAGGAAGGTGTAGGTCTTGTCTATTCCATAGTTGGTTTTTGGAACGGTACCTGTGCTTATATCAAACTCTGGTTTTATGCATCACCCCACCTCTCCTTCCCCCTTAAGCAGGCATAAGAGTGTTTTCTAAATGTGAGACACTGTTCTCTTTCCTAACTCAGTTCAAGTGTAGCCATGTTTACAGGATCTTCATAAGTGATATCTTATGATAAGTTTCTTTTTCTGTGTGACTTATTTCACTTAGAATCATCGTACCTGAATCCACCCATTTTGCTGCTACTGGTCTTATGACATTGATTTCATGGCTGAGGGATATTCCATCGTACGTAAGTACCACAATTTTTTGAACCATTTTTATATTTCCTGGGATATTTAAGGTGTACCCAAGTTGAGGTCCTTGTAAGCAGTGCAGCCCTAAATTTTGGGGTGGCTGTGTCTTTTTGATTTTCAGTTTTCCCAAGGTATATTCCCTAGACTGGAAGTGCCCTTGGCTCTGTAGCTCTGTTGTTTACTTGTTTTAGGGAACACAATGCACGCCTCCAGAGAGGCAGTTGGCAATTTACATCCCGCCCATCAGCATAACAAGGCACCCTGTTCTCCAGGGCCTGTCTTGCCTTTCTGGTTTTTACACATTTTGTGGATGTCCCTTTTGACTGGTGGGAAGTGATACTTCTTTGTAGTGCAGATTTGCATTGCCCGCTTGCTTGCTTGGCCAAAAAGGGCGTATGCGTTTTCTCCTGAATATATTCAGGAGAAAACGCATACGCCCTTTTTGGCCAAGTGCATCATTGTCGAAGTTGTGCCCCTCTTCCTGTGCTTTAAAGGCGATTCCAACGTACCTCTTGAAATCTGTTTCCTGCTATTCTGCCACGCTTTCAAGTCCACCTCATTGCCTTCCCTCAACAGATTTTTGGACGATAGTTGTCCTTTATTACTCGGCCTGTTTGTGAATTGCTGTGCCCCTGAGCTCCATTTTTCAACTCGTTTTTGGTGAGCTGACCGCAAGTCCAAAATTTTGGTTCAGGATCTATACTGATTCCCGGTGGGTGGCTGAGACTTTGGTTAATTCTTCTTCCTGCCGGGAAATTACAGTGATATGTGCCCGTCCAAATGCCTAACAGCTACTCTCTCATTGGTTCTCCCTCTTCCCTTTCATCCTCCGCCAAATTGGCAACCTGTGCGAACCAGGAGGTTAAAGGGGCTGTCTCTCCAAGTTGGGAGGTTGATAATAAAGCAGATGGAAAGTCAAACCGGAGCACCAGGAGAGGGACTATTCGTTGAGTTTTAGAAACCTTTCGTATTCACAGTGTGTCCGTTCTCTAGGATTCCCGTACATGTTATATCTGTAGTAATATTCCCTTCAACCTGGAGAGTTGGGACCCATGGAATGTGTGCCATGCATTATTGCTTTAAAGGGTCTGCATTTGCTCACCCAATCTCACCAATCCTCTCAGTCCCAAGTGTCCAGCCTTATGCCACATCCAGCTGTCATTGTAGATAGGGTCATTTCAGGTTTCATCAGAGACCCTGAAGGAATTGTAAAGAATTTCCCAGTTTTTTTGTTTTATTTTTGAAATTCCTTTTTATAGTGGGTTTGAGCTGATTCTCGCTGCCATATTTATCCCAGTCTAGACACACTTGATTCCCTTACGGAGACATATCAATACGTAGCTTTTAAGATTCTTACTAGTCAGATATATTCCTCTGCGGGAAATATGGGGTTTTGAGTCCCTTTCACTGAGGAAGGTGTAGGTCTTGTCTATTCCATAGTTGGTTTTTGGAACGGTACCTGTGCTTATATCAAACTCTGGTTTTATGCATCACCCCACCTCTCCTTCCCCCTTAAGCAGGCATAAGAGTGTTTTCTAAATGTGAGACACTGTTCTCTTTCCTAACTCAGTTCAAGTGTAGCCATGTTTACAGGATCTTCATAAGTGATATCTTATGATAAGTTTCTTTTTCTGTGTGACTTATTTCACTTAGAATCATCGTACCTGAATCCACCCATTTTGCTGCTACTGGTCTTATGACATTGATTTCATGGCTGAGGGATATTCCATCGTACGTAAGTACCACAATTTTTTGAACCATTTTTATATTTCCTGGGATATTTAAGGTGTACCCAAGTTGAGGTCCTTGTAAGCAGTGCAGCCCTAAATTTTGGGGTGGCTGTGTCTTTTTGATTTTCAGTTTTCCCAAGGTATATTCCCTAGACTGGAAGTGCCCTTGGCTCTGTAGCTCTGTTGTTTACTTGTTTTAGGGAACACAATGCACTCCTCCAGAGAGGCAGTTGGCAATTTACATCCCGCCCATCAGCATAACAAGGCTCCCTGTTCTCTAGGGCCTGTCTTGCCTTTCTGGTTTTTACACATTTTGTGGATGTCCCTTTTGACCGGTGGGAAGTGATACTTCTTTGTAGTGCAGAATTGCATTGCCCGCTTGCTTGCTTGGCCAAAAAGGGCGTATGCGTTTTCTCCTGAATATATTCAGGAGAAAACGCATAAGCCCTTTTTGGCCAAGTGCATCATTGTCGAAGTTGTGCCCCTCTTCCTGTGCTTTAAAGGCGATTCCAACTTACCTCTTGAAATCTGTTTCCTGCTATTCTGCCTCGCTTTCAAGTCCACCTCGTTGCCTTCCCTCAACAGATTTTTGGACGATAGTTGTCCTTTATTACTCGGCCAGTTTGTGAATTGCTGTGCCCCTGAGCTCCATTTTTCAACTCGTTTTTGGTGAGCTGACCGCAAGTCCAAAATTTTGGTTCAGGATCTATACTGATTCCCGGTGGGTGGCTGAGACTTTGGTTAATTCTTCTTCCTGCCGGGAAATTACAGTGATATGTGCCCGTCCAAATGCCTAACAGCTACTCTCTCATTGGTTCTCCCTCTTCCCTTTCATCCTCTGCCAAATTGGCAACCTGTGCGAACCAGGAGGTTAAAGGGGCTGTCTCTCCAAGTTGGGAGGTTGATAATAAAGCAGATGGAAAGTCAAACCAGAGCACCAGGAGAGGGACTATTCGTTGAGTTTTAGAAACCTTTCGTATTCACAGTGTGTCCGTTCTCTAGGATTCCCGTACATGTTATATCTGTAGTAATATTCCCTTCAACCTGGAGAGTTGGGACCCATGGAATGTGTGCCATGCATTATTGCTTTAAAGGGTCTGCATTTGCTCACCCAATCTCACCAATCCTCTCAGTCCCAAGTGTCCAGCCTTATGCCACATCCAGCTGTCATTGTAGATAGGGTCATTTCAGGTTTCATCAGAGACCCTGAAGGAATTGTAAAGAATTTCCCAGTTTTTTTGTTTTATTTTTTAAATTCCTTTTTATAGTGGGTTTGAGCTGATTCTCGCTGCCATATTTATCCCAGTCTAGACACACTTGATTCCCTTACGGAGACATATCAATACGTAGCTTTTAAGATTCTTACTAGTTAGATATATTCCTCTGCGGGAAATATGGGGTTTTGAGTCCCTTTCACTGAGGAAGGTGTAGGTCTTGTCTATTCCATAGTTGGTTTTTGGAACGGTACCTGTGCTTATATCAAACTCTGGTTTTATGCATCACCCCACCTCTCCTTCCCCCTTAAGCAGGCATAAGAGTGTTTTCTAAATGTGAGACACTGTTCTCTTTCCTAACTCAGTTCAAGTGTAGCCATGTTTACAGGATCTTCATAAGTGATATCTTATGATAAGTTTCTTTTTCTGTGTGACTTATTTCACTTAGAATCATCGTACCTGAATCCACCCATTTTGCTGCTACTGGTCTTATGACATTGATTTCATGGCTGAGGGATATTCCATCGTACGTAAGTACCACAATTTTTTGAACCATTTTTATATTTCCTGGGATATTTAAGGTGTACCCAAGTTGAGGTCCTTGTAAGCAGTGCAGCCCTAAATTTTGGGGTGGCTGTGTCTTTTTGATTTTCAGTTTTCCCAAGGTATATTCCCTAGACTGGAAGTGCCCTTGGCTCTGTAGCTCTGTTGTTTACTTGTTTTAGGGAACACAATGCACTCCTCCAGAGAGGCAGTTGGCAATTTACATCCCGCCCATCAGCATAACAAGGCTCCCTGTTCTCTAGGGCCTGTCTTGCCTTTCTGGTTTTTACACATTTTGTGGATGTCCCTTTTGACCGGTGGGAAGTGATACTTCTTTGTAGTGCAGAATTGCATTGCCCGCTTGCTTGCTTGGCCAAAAAGGGTGTATGCGTTTTCTCCTGAATATATTCAGGAGAAAACGCATAAGCCCTTTTTGGCCAAGTGCATCATTGTCGAAGTTGTGCCCCTCTTCCTGTGCTTTAAAGGCGATTCCAACTTACCTCTTGAAATCTGTTTCCTGCTATTCTGCCTCGCTTTCAAGTCCACCTCGTTGCCTTCCCTCAACAGATTTTTGGACGATAGTTGTCCTTTATTACTCGGCCAGTTTGTGAATTGCTGTGCCCCTGAGCTCCATTTTTCAACTCGTTTTTGGTGAGCTGACCGCAAGTCCAAAATTTTGGTTCAGGATCTATACTGATTCCCGGTGGGTGGCTGAGACTTTGGTTAATTCTTCTTCCTGCCGGGAAATTACAGTGATATGTGCCCGTCCAAATGCCTAACAGCTACTCTCTCATTGGTTCTCCCTCTTCCCTTTCATCCTCTGCCAAATTGGCAACCTGTGCGAACCAGGAGGTTAAAGGGGCTGTCTCTCCAAGTTGGGAGGTTGATAATAAAGCAGATGGAAAGTCAAACCAGAGCACCAGGAGAGGGACTATTCGTTGAGTTTTAGAAACCTTTCGTATTCACAGTGTGTCCGTTCTCTAGGATTCCCGTACATGTTATATCTGTAGTAATATTCCCTTCAACCTGGAGAGTTGGGACCCATGGAATGTGTGCCATGCATTATTGCTTTAAAGGGTCTGCATTTGCTCACCCAATCTCACCAATCCTCTCAGTCCCAAGTGTCCAGCCTTATGCCACATCCAGCTGTCATTGTAGATAGGGTCATTTCAGGTTTCATCAGAGACCCTGAAGGAATTGTAAAGAATTTCCCAGTTTTTTTGTTTTATTTTTGAAATTCCTTTTTATAGTGGGTTTGAGCTGATTCTCACTGCCATATTTATCCCAGTCTAGACACACTTGATTCCCTTACGGAGACATATCAATACGTAGCTTTTAAGATTCTTACTAGTCAGATATATTCCTCTGCGGGAAATATGGGGTTTTGAGTCCCTTTCACTGAGGAAGGTGTAGGTCTTGTCTATTCCATAGTTGGTTTTTGGAACGGTACCTGTGCTTATATCAAACTCTGGTTTTATGCATCACCCCACCTCTCCTTCCCCCTTAAGCAGGCATAAGAGTGTTTTCTAAATGTGAGACACTGTTCTCTTTCCTAACTCAGTTCAAGTGTAGCCATGTTTACAGGATCTTCATAAGTGATATCTTATGATAAGTTTCTTTTTCTGTGTGACTTATTTCACTTAGAATCATCGTACCTGAATCCACCCATTTTGCTGCTACTGGTCTTATGACATTGATTTCATGGCTGAGGGATATTCCATCGTACGTAAGTACCACAATTTTTTGAACCATTTTTATATTTCCTGGGATATTTAAGGTGTACCCAAGTTGAGGTCCTTGTAAGCAGTGCAGCCCTAAATTTTGGGGTGGCTCTGTCTTTTTGATTTTCAGTTTTCCCAAGGTATATTCCCTAGACTGGAAGTGCCCTTGGCTCTGTAGCTCTGTTGTTTACTTGTTTTAGGGAACACAATGCACTCCTCCAGAGAGGCATTGGCAATTTACATCCCGCCCATCAGCATAACAAGGCACCCTGTTCTCCAGGGCCTGTCTTGCCTTTCTGGTTTTTACACATTTTGTGGATGTCCCTTTTGACTGGTGGGAAGTGATACTTCTTTGTAGTGCAGATTTGCATTGCCCGCTTGCTTGCTTGGCCAAAAAGGGCGTATGCGTTTTCTCCTGAATATATTCAGGAGAAAACACATACGCCCTTTTTGGCCAAGTGCATCATTGTCGAAGTTGTGCCCCTCTTCCTGTGCTTTAAAGGCGATTCCAACGTACCTCTTGAAATCTGTTTCCTGCTATTCTGCCACGCTTTCAAGTCCGCCTCATTGCCTTCCCTCAACAGATTTTTGGACGATAGTTGTCCTTTATTACTCGGCCAGTTTGTGAATTGCTGTGCCCCTGAGCTCCATTTTTCAACTCGTTTTTGGTGAGCTGACCGCAAGTCCAAAATTTTGGTTCAGGATCTATACTGATTCCCGGTGGGTGGCTGAGACTTTGGTTAATTCTTCTTCCTGCCGGGAAATTACAGTGATATGTGCCCGTCCAAATGCCTAACAGCTACTCTCTCATTGGTTCTCCCTCTTCCCTTTCATCCTCTGCCAAATTGGCAACCTGTGCGAACCAGGAGGTTAAAGGGGCTGTCTCTCCAAGTTGGGAGGTTGATAATAAAGCAGATGGAAAGTCAAACCGGAGCACCAGGAGAGGGACTATTCGTTGAGTTTTAGAAACCTTTCGTATTCACAGTGTGTCCGTTCTCTAGGATTCCCATACATGTTATATCTGTAGTAATATTCCCTTCAACCTGGAGAGTTGGGACCCATGGAATGTGTGCCATGCATTATTGCTTTAAAGGGTCTGCATTTGCTCACCCAATCTCACCAATCCTCTCAGTCCCAAGTGTCCAGCCTTATGCCACATCCAGCTGTCATTGTAGATAGGGTCATTTCAGGTTTCATCAGAGACCCTGAAGGAATTGTAAAGAATTTCCCAGTTTTTTTGTTTTATTTTTGAAATTCCTTTTTATAGTGGGTTTGAGCTGATTCTCGCTGCCATATTTATCCCAGTCTAGACACACTTGATTCCCTTACGGAGACATATCAATACGTAGCTTTTAAGATTCTTACTAGTCAGATATATTCCTCTGCGGGAAATATGGGGTTTTGAGTCCCTTTCACTGAGGAAGGTGTAGGTCTTGTCTATTCCATAGTTGGTTTTTGGAACGGTACCTGTGCTTATATCAAACTCTGGTTTTATGCATCACCCCACCTCTCCTTCCCCCTTAAGCAGGCATAAGAGTGTTTTCTAAATGTGAGACACTGTTCTCTTTCCTAACTCAGTTCAAGTGTAGCCATGTTTACAGGATCTTCATAAGTGATATCTTATGATAAGTTTCTTTTTCTGTGTGACTTATTTCACTTAGAATCATCGTACCTGAATCCACCCATTTTGCTGCTACTTGTCTTATGACATTGATTTCATGGCTGAGGGATATTCCATCGTACGTAAGTACCACAATTTTTTGAACCATTTTTATATTTCCTGGGATATTTAAGGTGTACCCAAGTTGAGGTCCTTGTAAGCAGTGCAGCCCTAAATTTTGGGGTGGCTGTGTCTTTTTGATTTTCAGTTTTCCCAAGGTATATTCCCTAGACTGGAAGTGCCCTTGGCTCTGTAGCTCTGTTGTTTACTTTTTTAGGGAACACAATGCACTCCTCCAGAGAGGCAGTTGGCAATTTACATCCCGCCCATCAGCATAACAAGGCTCCCTGTTCTCCAGGGCCTGTCTTGCCTTTCTGGTTTTTACACATTTTGTGGATGTCCCTTTTGACCGGTGGGAAGTGATACTTCTTTGTAGTGCAGATTTGCAATGCCCGCTTGCTTGCTTGGCCAAAAAGGGCGTATGCGTTTTCTCCTAAATATATTCAGGAGAAAACGCATACGCCCTTTTTGGCCAAGTGCATCATTGTCGAAGTTGTGCCCCTCTTCCTGTGCTTTAAAGGCGATTCCAACGTACCTCTTGAAATCTGTTTCCTGCTATTCTGCCTCGCTTTCAAGTCCGCCTCGTTGCCTTCCCTCAACAGATTTTTGGACGATAGTTGTCCTTTATTACTCGGCCAGTTTGTGAATTGCTGTGCCCCTGAGCTCCATTTTTCAACTCGTTTTTGGTGAGCTGACCGCAAGTCCAAAATTTTGGTTCAGGATCTATACTGATTCCCGGTGGGTGGCTGAGACTTTGGTTAATTCTTCTTCCTGCCGGGAAATTACAGTGATATGTGCCTGTCCAAATGCCTAACAGCTACTATCTCATTGGTTCTCCCTCTTCCCTTTCATCCTCTGCCAAATTGGCAACCTGTGCGAACCAGGAGGTTAAAGGGGCTGTCTCTCCAAGTTGGGAGGTTGATAATAAAGCAGATGGAAAGTCAAACCAGAGCACCAGGAGAGGGACTATTCGTTGAGTTTTAGAAACCTTTCGTATTCACAGTGTGTCCGTTCTCTAGGATTCCCGTACATGTTATATCTGTAGTAATATTCCCTTCAACCTGGAGAGTTGGGACCCATGGAATGTGTGCCATGCATTATTGCTTTAAAGGGTCTGCATTTGCTCACCCAATCTCACCAATCCTCTCAGTCCCAAGTGTCCAGCCTTATGCCACATCCAGCTGTCATTGTAGATAGGGTCATTTCAGGTTTCATCAGAGACCCTGAAGGAATTGTAAAGAATTTCCCAGTTTTTTTGTTTTATTTTTGAAATTCCTTTTTATAGTGGGTTTGAGCTGATTCTCGCTGCCATATTTATCCCAGTCTAGACACACTTGATTCCCTTACGGAGACATATCAATACGTAGCTTTTAAGATTCTTACTAGTCAGATATATTCCTCTGCGGGAAATATGGGGTTTTGAGTCCCTTTCACTGAGGAAGTTGTAGGTCTTGTCTATTCCATAGTTGGTTTTTGGAACGGTACCTGTGCTTATATCAAACTCTGGTTTTATGCATCACCCCACCTCTCCTTCCCCCTTAAGCAGGCATAAGAGTGTTTTCTAAATGTGAGACACTGTTCTCTTTCCTAACTCAGTTCAAGTGTAGCCATGTTTACAGGATCTTCATAAGTGATATCTTATGATAAGTTTCTTTTTCTGTGTGACTTATTTCACTTAGAATCATCGTACCTGAATCCACCCATTTTGCTGCTACTGGTCTTATGACATTGATTTCATGGCTGAGGGATATTCCATCGTACGTAAGTACCACAATTTTTTGAACCATTTTTATATTTCCTGGGATATTTAAGGTGTACCCAAGTTGAGGTCCTTGTAAGCAGTGCAGCCCTAAATTTTGGGGTGGCTGTGTCTTTTTGATTTTCAGTTTTCCCAAGGTATATTCCCTAGACTGGAAGTGCCCTTGGCTCTGTAGCTCTGTTGTTTACTTGTTTTAGGGAACACAATGCACTCCTCCAGAGAGGCATTGGCAATTTACATCCCGCCCATCAGCATAACAAGGCACCCTGTTCTCCAGGGCCTGTCTTGCCTTTCTGGTTTTTACACATTTTGTGGATGTCCCTTTTGACTGGTGGGAAGTGATACTTCTTTGTAGTGCAGATTTGCATTGCCCGCTTGCTTGCTTGGCCAAAAAGGGCGTATGCGTTTTCTCCTGAATATATTCAGGAGAAAACACATACGCCCTTTTTGGCCAAGTGCATCATTGTCGAAGTTGTGCCCCTCTTCCTGTGCTTTAAAGGCGATTCCAACGTACCTCTTGAAATCTGTTTCCTGCTATTCTGCCACGCTTTCAAGTCCGCCTCATTGCCTTCCCTCAACAGATTTTTGGACGATAGTTGTCCTTTATTACTCGGCCAGTTTGTGAATTGCTGTGCCCCTGAGCTCCATTTTTCAACTCGTTTTTGGTGAGCTGACCGCAAGTCCAAAATTTTGGTTCAGGATCTATACTGATTCCCGGTGGGTGGCTGAGACTTTGGTTAATTCTTCTTCCTGCCGGGAAATTACAGTGATATGTGCCCGTCCAAATGCCTAACAGCTACTCTCTCATTGGTTCTCCCTCTTCCCTTTCATCCTCTGCCAAATTGGCAACCTGTGCGAACCAGGAGGTTAAAGGGGCTGTCTCTCCAAGTTGGGAGGTTGATAATAAAGCAGATGGAAAGTCAAACCGGAGCACCAGGAGAGGGACTATTCGTTGAGTTTTAGAAACCTTTCGTATTCACAGTGTGTCCGTTCTCTAGGATTCCCGTACATGTTATATCTGTAGTAATATTCCCTTCAACCTGGAGAGTTGGGACCCATGGAATGTGTGCCATGCATTATTGCTTTAAAGGGTCTGCATTTGCTCACCCAATCTCACCAATCCTCTCAGTCCCAAGTGTCCAGCCTTATGCCACATCCAGCTGTCATTGTAGATAGGGTCATTTCAGGTTTCATCAGAGACCCTGAAGGAATTGTAAAGAATTTCCCAGTTTTTTTTGTTTTATTTTTGAAATTCCTTTTTATAGTGGGTTTGAGCTGATTCTCGCTGCCATATTTATCCCAGTCTAGACACACTTGATTCCCTTACGGAGACATATCAATACATAGGTTTTAAGATTCTTACTAGTCAGATATATTCCTCTGCGGGAAATATGGGGTTTTGAGTCCCTTTCACTGAGGAAGGTGTAGGTCTTGTCTATTCCATAGTTGGTTTTTGGAACGGTACCTGTGCTTATATCAAACTCTGGTTTTATGCATCACCCCACCTCTCCTTCCCCCTTAAGCAGGCATAAGAGTGTTTTCTAAATGTGAGACACTGTTCTCTTTCCTAACTCAGTTCAAGTGTAGCCATGTTTACAGGATCTTCATAAGTGATAACTTATGATAAGTTTCTTTTTCTCTGTGACTTATTTCACTTAGAATCATCGTACCTGAATCCACCCATTTTGCTGCTACTGGTCTTATGACATTGATTTCATGGCTGAGGGATATTCCATCGTACGTAAGTACCACAATTTTTTGAGCCAATTTTATATTTCCTGGGATATTTAAGGTGTACCCAAGTTGAGGTCTTTGTAAGCAGTGCAGCCCTAAATTTTGGGGTGGCTCTGTCTTATTGATTTTCAGTTTTTCCCAGGTATATTCCCTAGACTGGAAGTGCCCTTGGCTCTGTAGCTCTGTTGTTTACTTGTTTTAGGGAACACAATGCACTCCTCCAGAGAGGCAGTTGGCAATTTACATCCCGCCCATCAACATAACAAGGCTCCCTGTTCTCCAGGGCCTGTCTTGCCTTTCTGGTTTTTACACATTTTGTGGATGTCCCTTTTGACCGGTGGGAAGTGATACTTCTTTGTAGTGCAGATTTGCATTGCCCGCTTGCTTGCTTGGCCAAAAAGGGCGTATGTGTTTTCTCCTGAATATATTCAGGAGAAAACGCATACGCCCTTTTTGGCCAAGTGCATCATTGTCGAAGTTGTGCCCCTCTTCCTGTGCTTTAAAGGCGATTCCAACGTACCTCTTGAAATCTGTTTCCTGCTATTCTGCCTCGCTTTCAAGTCCGCCTCGTTGCCTTCCCTCAACAGATTTTTGGACGATAGTTGTCCTTTATTACTCGGCCAGTTTGTGAATTGCTGTGCCCCTGAGCTCCATTTTTCAACTCGTTTTTGGTGAGCTGACCGCAAGTCCAAAATTTTGGTTCAGGATCTATACTGATTCCCGGTGGGTGGCTGAGACTTTGGTTAATTCTTCTTCCTGCCGGGAAATTACAGTGATATGTGCCCGTCCAAATGCCTAACAGCTACTCTCTCATTGGTTCTCCCTCTTCCCTTTCATCCTCTGCCAAATTGGCAACCTGTGCGAACCAGGAGGTTAAAGGGGCTGTCTCTCCAAGTTGGGAGGTTGATAATAAAGCAGATGGAAAGTCAAACCGGAGCACCAGGAGAGGGACTATTCGTTGAGTTTTAGAAACCTTTCGTATTCACAGTGTGTCCGTTCTCTAGGATTCCCGTACATGTTATATCTGTAGTAATATTCCCTTCAACCTGGAGAGTTGGGACCCATGGAATGTGTGCCATGCATTATTGCTTTAAAGGGTCTGCATTTGCTCACCCAATCTCACCAATCCTCTCAGTCCCAAGTGTCCAGCCTTATGTCACATCCAGCTGTCATTGTAGATAGGGTCATTTCAGGTTTCATCAGAGACCCTGAAGGAATTGTAAAGAATTTCCCAGTTTTTTTGTTTTATTTTTGAAATTCCTTTTTATAGTGGGTTTGAGCTGATTCTCGCTGCCATATTTATCCCAGTCTAGACACACTTGATTCCCTTACGGAGACATATCAATACATAGGTTTTAAGATTCTTACTAGTCAGATATATTCCTCTGCGGGAAATATGGGGTTTTGAGTCCCTTTCACTGAGGAAGGTGTAGGTCTTGTCTATTCCATAGTTGGTTTTTGGAACGGTACCTGTGCTTATATCAAACTCTGGTTTTATGCATCACCCCACCTCTCCTTCCCCCTTAAGCAGGCATAAGAGTGTTTTCTAAATGTGAGACACTGTTCTCTTTCCTAACTCAGTTCAAGTGTAGCCATGTTTACAGGATCTTCATAAGTGATATCTTATGATAAGTTTCTTTTTCTGTGTGACTTATTTCACTTAGAATCATCGTACCTGAATCCACCCATTTTGCTGCTACTGGTCTTATGACATTGATTTCATGGCTGAGGGATATTCCATCGTACGTAAGTACCACAATTTTTTGAACCATTTTTATATTTCCTGGGATATTTAAGGTGTACCCAAGTTGAGGTCCTTGTAAGCAGTGCAGCCCTAAATTTTGGGGTGGCTGTGTCTTTTTGATTTTCAGTTTTCCCAAGGTATATTCCCTAGACTGGAAGTGCCCTTGGCTCTGTAGCTCTGTTGTTTACTTGTTTTAGGGAACACAATGCACTCCTCCAGAGAGGCAGTTGGCAATTTACATCCCGCCCATCAGCATAACAAGGCTCCCTGTTCTCCAGGGCCTGTCTTGCCTTTCTGGTTTTTACACATTTTGTGGATGTCCCTTTTGACCGGTGGGAAGTGATACTTCTTTGTAGTGCAGATTTGCATTGCCCGCTTGCTTGCTTGGCCAAAAAGGGCGTATGCGTTTTCTCCTGAATATATTCAGGAGAAAACGCATACGCCCTTTTTGGCCAAGTGCATCATTGTCGAAGTTGTGCCCCTCTTCCTGTGCTTTAAAGGCGATTCCAACGTACCTCTTGAAATCTGTTTCCTGCTATTCTGCCTCGCTTTCAAGTCCGCCTCGTTGCCTTCCCTCAACAGATTTTTGGACGATAGTTGTCCTTTATTACTCGGCCAGTTTGTGAATTGCTGTGCCCCTGAGCTCCATTTTTCAACTCGTTTTTGGTGAGCTGACCGCAAGTCCAAAATTTTGGTTCAGGATCTATACTGATTCCCGGTGGGTGGCTGAGACTTTGGTTAATTCTTCTTCCTGCCGGGAAATTACAGTGATATGTGCCCGTCCAAATGCCTAACAGCTACTCTCTCATTGGTTCTCCCTCTTCCCTTTCATCCTCTGCCAAATTGGCAACCTGTGCGAACCAGGAGGTTAAAGGGGCTGTCTCTCCAAGTTGGGAGGTTGATAATAAAGCAGATGGAAAGTCAAACTGGAGCACCAGGAGAGGGACTATTCGTTGAGTTTTAGAAACCTTTCGTATTCACAGTGTGTCCGTTCTCTAGGATTCCCGTACATGTTATATCTGTAGTAATATTCCCTTCAACCTGGAGAGTTGGGACCCATGGAATGTGTGCCATGCATTATTGCTTTAAAGGGTCTGCATTTGCTCACCCAATCTCACCAATCCTCTCAGTCCCAAGTGTCCAGCCTTATGCCACATCCAGCTGTCATTGTAGATAGGGTCATTTCAGGTTTCATCAGAGACCCTGAAGGAATTGTAAAGAATTTCCCAGTTTTTTTGTTTTATTTTTGAAATTCCTTTTTATAGTGGGTTTGAGCTGATTCTCGCTGCCATATTTATCCCAGTCTAGACACACTTGATTCCCTTACGGAGACATATCAATACATAGGTTTTAAGATTCTTACTAGTCAGATATATTCCTCTGCGGGAAATACGGGGTTTTGAGTCCCTTTCACTGAGGAAGGTGTAGTTCTTGTCTATTCCATAGTTGGTTTTTCGAACGGTACCTGTGCTTATATCAAACTCTGGTTTTATGCATCACCCCACCTCTCCTTCCCCCTTAAGCAGGCATAAGAGTGTTTTCTAAATGTGAGACACTGTTCTCTTTCCTAACTCAGTTCAAGTGTAGCCACGTTTACAGGATCTTCATAAGTGATATCTTATGATAAGTTTCTTTTTCTCTGTGACTTATTTCACTTAGAATCATCGTACCTGAATCCACCCATTTTGCTGCTACTGGTCTTATGACATTGATTTCATGGCTGAGGGATATTCCATCGTACGTAAGTACCACAATTTTTTGAACCAATTTTATATTTCCTGGGATATTTAAGGTGTACCCAAGTTGAGGTCCTTGTAAGCAGTGCAGCCCTAAATTTTGGGGTGGCTCTGTCTTATTGATTTTCAGTTTTTCCCAGGTATATTCCCTAGACTGGAAGTGCCCTTGGCTCTGTAGCTCTGTTGTTTACTTGTTTTAGGGAACACAATGCACTCCTCCAGAGAGGCAGTTGGCAATTTACATCCCGCCCATCAACCTAACAAGGCTCCCTGTTCTCCAGGGCCTGTCTTGCCTTTCTGGTTTTTACACATTTTGTGGATGTCCCTTTTGACCGGTGGGAAGTGATACTTCTTTGTAGTGCAGATTTGCATTGCCCGCTTGCTTGCTTGGCCAAAAAGGGCGTATGCGTTTTCTCCTGAATATATTCAGGAGAAAACGCATACGCCCTTTTTGGCCAAGTGCATCATTGTCGAAGTTGTGCCCCTCTTCCTGTGCTTTAAAGGCGATTCCAACGTACCTCTTGAAATCTGTTTCCTGCTATTCTGCCTCGCTTTCAAGTCCGCCTCGTTGCCTTCCCTCAACAGATTTTTGGACGATAGTTGTTCTTTATTACTCTGCCAGTTTGTGAATTGCTGTGCCCCTGAGCTCCATTTTTCAACTCGTTTTTGGTGAGCTGACCGCAAGTCCAAAATTTTGGTTCAGGATCTATACTGATTCCCGGTGGGTGGCTGAGACTTTGGTTAATTCTTCTTCCTGCCCGGAAATTACAGTGATATGTGCCCGTCCAAATGCCTAACAGCTACTCTCTCATTGGTTCTCCCTCTTCCCTTTCATCCTCTGCCAAATTGGCAACCTGTGCGAACCAGGAGGTTAAAGGGGCTGTCTCTCCAAGTTGGGAGGTTGATAATAAAGCAGATGGAAAGTCAAACTGGAGCACCAGGAGAGGGACTATTCGTTGAGTTTTAGAAACCTTTCGTATTCACAGTGTGTCCGTTCTCTAGGATTCCCGTACATGTTATATCTGTAGTAATATTCCCTTCAACCTGGAGAGTTGGGACCCATGGAATGTGTGCCATGCATTATTGCTTTAAAGGGTCTGCATTTGCTCACCCAATCTCACCAATCCTCTCAGTCCCAAGTGTCCAGCCTTATGCCACATCCAGCTGTCATTGTAGATAGGGTCATTTCAGGTTTCATCAGAGACCCTGAAGGAATTGTAAAGAATTTCCCAGTTTTTTTGTTTTATTTTTGAAATTCCTTTTTATAGTGGGTTTGAGCTGATTCTCGCTGCCATATTTATCCCAGTCTAGACACACTTGATTCCCTTACGGAGACATATCAATACATAGGTTTTAAGATTCTTACTAGTCAGATATATTCCTCTGCGGGAAATACGGGGTTTTGAGTCCCTTTCACTGAGGAAGGTGTAGTTCTTGTCTATTCCATAGTTGGTTTTTGGAACGGTACCTGTGCTTATATCAAACTCTGGTTTTATGCATCACCCCACCTCTCCTTCCCCCTTAAGCAGGCATAAGAGTGTTTTCTAAATGTGAGACACTGTTCTCTTTCCTAACTCAGTTCAAGTGTAGCCACGTTTACAGGATCTTCATAAGTGATATCTTATGATAAGTTTCTTTTTCTGTGTGACTTATTTCACTTAGAATCATCGTACCTGAATCCACCCATTTTGCTGCTACTGGTCTTATGACATTGATTTCATGGCTGAGGGATATTCCATCGTACGTAAGTACCACAATTTTTTGAACCAATTTTATATTTCCTGGGATATTTAAGGTGTACCCAAGTTGAGGTCCTTGTAAGCAGTGCAGCCCTAAATTTTGGGGTGGCTCTGTCTTATTGATTTTCAGTTTTTCCCAGGTATATTCCCTAGACTGGAAGTGCCCTTGGCTCTGTAGCTCTGTTGTTTACTTGTTTTAGGGAACACAATGCACTCCTCCAGAGAGGCAGTTGGCAATTTACATCCCGCCCATCAACCTAACAAGGCTCCCTGTTCTCCAGGGCCTGTCTTGCCTTTCTGGTTTTTACACATTTTGTGGATGTCCCTTTTGACCGGTGGGAAGTGATACTTCTTTGTAGTGCAGATTTGCATTGCCCGCTTGCTTGCTTGGCCAAAAAGGGCGTATGCGTTTTCTCCTGAATATATTCAGGAGAAAACGCATACGCCCTTTTTGGCCAAGTGCATCATTGTCGAAGTTGTGCCCCTCTTCCTGTGCTTTAAAGGCGATTCCAACGTACCTCTTGAAATCTGTTTCCTGCTATTCTGCCTCGCTTTCAAGTCCGCCTCGTTGCCTTCCCTCAACAGATTTTTGGACGATAGTTGTTCTTTATTACTCTGCCAGTTTGTGAATTGCTGTGCCCCTGAGCTCCATTTTTCAACTCGTTTTTGGTGAGCTGACCGCAAGTCCAAAATTTTGGTTCAGGATCTATACTGATTCCCGGTGGGTGGCTGAGACTTTGGTTAATTCTTCTTCCTGCCCGGAAATTACAGTGATATGTGCCCGTCCAAATGCCTAACAGCTACTCTCTCATTGGTTCTCCCTCTTCCCTTTCATCCTCTGCCAAATTGGCAACCTGTGCGAACCAGGAGGTTAAAGGGGCTGTCTCTCCAAGTTGGGAGGTTGATAATAAAGTAGATGGAAAGTCAAACCGGAGCACCAGGAGAGGGACTATTCGTTGAGTTTTAGAAACCTTTCGTATTCACAGTGTGTCCGTTCTCTAGGATTCCCGTACATGTTATATCTGTAGTAATATTCCCTTCAACCTGGAGAGTTGGGACCCATGGAATGTGTGCCATGCATTATTGCTTTAAAGGGTCTGCATTTGCTCACCCAATCTCACCAATCCTCTCAGTCCCAAGTGTCCAGCCTTATGCCACATCCAGCTGTCATTGTAGATAGGGTCATTTCAGGTTTCATCAGAGACCCTGAAGGAATTGTAAAGAATTTCCCAGTTTTTTTGTTTTATTTTTGAAATTCCTTTTTATAGTGGGTTTGAGCTGATTCTCGCTGCCATATTTATCCCAGTCTAGACACACTTGATTCCCTTACGGAGACATATCAATACATAGGTTTTAAGATTCTTACTAGTCAGATATATTCCTCTGCGGGAAATATGGGGTTTTGAGTCCCTTTCACTGAGGAAGGTGTAGGTCTTGTCTATTCCATAGTTGGTTTTTGGAACGGTACCTGTGCTTATATCAAACTCTGGTTTTATGCATCACCCCACCTCTCCTTCCCCCTTAAGCAGGCATAAGAGTGTTTTCTAAATGTGAGACACTGTTCTCTTTCCTAACTCAGTTCAAGTGTAGCCATGTTTACAGGATCTTCATAAGTGATATCTTATGATAAGTTTCTTTTTCTGTGTGACTTATTTCACTTAGAATCATCGTACCTGAATCCACCCATTTTGCTGCTACTGGTCTTATGACATTGATTTCATGGCTGAGGGATATTCCATCGTACGTAAGTACCACAATTTTTTGAACCATTTTTATATTTCCTGGGATATTTAAGGTGTACCCAAGTTGAGGTCCTTGTAAGCAGTGCAGCCCTAAATTTTGGGGTGGCTGTGTCTTTTTGATTTTCAGTTTTCCCAAGGTATATTCCCTAGACTGGAAGTGCCCTTGGCTCTGTAGCTCTGTTGTTTACTTGTTTTAGGGAACACAATGCACTCCTCCAGAGAGGCAGTTGGCAATTTACATCCCGCCCATCAGCATAACAAGGCTCCCTGTTCTCCAGGGCCTGTCTTGCCTTTCTGGTTTTTACACATTTTGTGGATGTCCCTTTTGACCGGTGGGAAGTGATACTTCTTTGTAGTGCAGATTTGCATTGCCCGCTTGCTTGCTTGGCCAAAAAGGGCGTATGCGTTTTCTCCTGAATATATTCAGGAGAAAACGCATACGCCCTTTTTGACCAAGTGCATCATTGTCGAAGTTGTGCCCCTCTTCCTGTGCTTTAAAGGCGATTCCAACGTACCTCTTGAAATCTGTTTCCTGCTATTCTGCCTCGCTTTCAAGTCCGCCTCGTTGCCTTCCCTCAACAGATTTTTGGACGATAGTTGTCCTTTATTACTCGGCCAGTTTGTGAATTGCTGTGCCCCTGAGCTCCATTTTTCAACTCGTTTTTGGTGAGCTGACCGCAAGTCCAAAATTCTGGTTCAGGATCTATACTGATTCCCGGTGGGTGGCTGAGACTTTGGTTAATTCTTCTTCCTGCCGGGAAATTACAGTGATATGTGCCCGTCCAAATGCCTAACAGCTACTCTCTCATTGGTTCTCCCTCTTCCCTTTCATCCTCTGCCAAATTGGCAACCTGTGCGAACCAGGAGGTTAAAGGGGCTGTCTCTCCAAGTTGGGAGGTTGATAATAAAGCAGATGGAAAGTCAAACCGGAGCACCAGGAGAGGGACTATTCGTTGAGTTTTAGAAACCTTTCGTATTCACAGTGTGTCCGTTCTCTAGGATTCCCGTACATGTTATATCTGTAGTAATATTCCCTTCAACCTGGAGAGTTGGGACCCATGGAATGTGTGCCATGCATTATTGCTTTAAAGGGTCTGCATTTGCTCACCCAATCCCACCAATCCTCTCAGTCCCAAGTGTCCAGCCTTATGCCACATCCAGCATTCATTGTAGATAGGGTCATTTCAGGTTTCATCAGAGACCCTGAAGGAATTGTAAAGAATTTCCCAGTTTTTTTTGTTTTATTTTTGAAATTCCTTTTTATAGTGGGTTTGAGCTGATTCTCGCTGCCATATTTATCCCAGTCTAGACACACTTGATTCCCTTACGGAGACATATCAATACATAGGTTTTAAGATTCTTACTAGTCAGATATATTCCTCTGCGGGAAATATGGGGTTTTGAGTCCCTTTCACTGAGGAAGGTGTAGGTCTTGTGTATTCCATAGTTGGTTTTTGGAACGGTACCTGTGCTTATATCAAACTCTGGTTCTATGCATCACCCCACCTCTCCTTCCCCCTTAAGCAGGCATAAGAGTGTTTTCTAAATGTGAGACACTGTTCTCTTTCCTAACTCAGTTCAAGTGTAGCCATGTTTACAGGATCTTCATAAGTGATATCTTATGATAAGTTTCTTTTTCTGTGTGACATATTTCACTTAGAATCATCGTACCTGAATCCACCCATTTTGCTGCTACTGGTCTTATGACATTGATTTCATGGCTGAGGGATATTCCATCGTACGTAAGTACCACAATTTTTTGAACCATTTTTATATTTCCTGGGATATTTAAGGTGTACCCAAGTTGAGGTCCTTGTAAGCAGTGCAGCCCTAAATTTTGGGGTGGCTGTGTCTTTTTGATTTTCAGTTTTCCCAAGGTATATTCCCTAGACTGGAAGTGCCCTTGGCTCTGTAGCTCTGTTGTTTACTTGTTTTAGGGAACACAATGCACTCCTCCAGAGAGGCAGTTGGCAATTTACATCCCGCCCATCAGCATAACAAGGCTCCCTGTTCTCCAGGGCCTGTCTTGCCTTTCTGGTTTTTACACATTTTGTGGATGTCCCTTTTGACCGGTGGGAAGTGATACTTCTTTGTAGTGCAGATTTGCATTGCCCGCTTGCTTGCTTGGCCAAAAAGGGCGTATGCGTTTTCTCCTGAATATATTCAGGAGAAAACGCATACGCCCTTTTTGGCCAAGTGCATCATTGTCGAAGTTGTGCCCCTCTTCCTGTGCTTTAAAGGCGATTCCAACGTACCTCTTGAAATCTGTTTCCTGCTATTCTGCCTCGCTTTCAAGTCCGCCTCGTTGCCTTCCCTCAACAGATTTTTGGACGATAGTTGTCCTTTATTACTCGGCCAGTTTGTGAATTGCTGTGCCCCTGAGCTCCATTTTTCAACTCGTTTTTGGTGAGCTGACCGCAAGTCCAAAATTTTGGTTCAGGATCTATACTGATTCCCGGTGGGTGGCTGAGACTTTGGTTAATTCTTCTTCCTGCCGGGAAATTACAGTGATATGTGCCCGTCCAAATGCCTAACAGCTACTCTCTCATTGGTTCTCCCTCTTCCCTTTCATCCTCTGCCAAATTGGCAACCTGTGCGAACCAGGAGGTTAAAGGGGCTGTCTCTCCAAGTTGGGAGGTTGATAATAAAGCAGATGGAAAGTCAAACTGGAGCACCAGGAGAGGGACTATTCGTTGAGTTTTAGAAACCTTTCGTATTCACAGTGTGTCCGTTCTCTAGGATTCCCGTACATGTTATATCTGTAGTAATATTCCCTTCAACCTGGAGAGTTGGGACCCATGGAATGTGTGCCATGCATTATTGCTTTAAAGGGTCTGCATTTGCTCACCCAATCTCACCAATCCTCTCAGTCCCAAGTGTCCAGCCTTATGCCACATCCAGCTGTCATTGTAGATAGGGTCATTTCAGGTTTCATCAGAGACCCTGAAGGAATTGTAAAGAATTTCCCAGTTTTTTTGTTTTATTTTTGAAATTCCTTTTTATAGTGGGTTTGAGCTGATTCTCGCTGCCATATTTATCCCAGTCTAGACACACTTGATTCCCTTACGGAGACATATCAATACATAGGTTTTAAGATTCTTACTAGTCAGATATATTCCTCTGCGGGAAATATGGGGTTTTGAGTCCCTTTCACTGAGGAAGGTGTAGGTCTTGTGTATTCCATAGTTGGTTTTTGGAACGGTACCTGTGCTTATATCAAACTCTGGTTTTATGCATCACCCCACCTCTCCTTCCCCCTTAAGCAGGCATAAGAGTGTTTTCTAAATGTGAGACACTGTTCTCTTTCCTAACTCAGTTCAAGTGTAGCCATGTTTACAGGATCTTCATAAGTGATATCTTATGATAAGTTTCTTTTTCTGTGTGACTTATTTCACTTAGAATCATCGTACCTGAATCCACCCATTTTGCTGCTACTGGTCTTATGACATTGATTTCATGGCTGAGGGATATTCCATCGTACGTAAGTACCACAATTTTTTGAACCATTTTTATATTTCCTGGGATATTTAAGGTGTACCCAAGTTGAGGTCCTTGTAAGCAGTGCAGCCCTAAATTTTGGGGTGGCTGTGTCTTTTTGATTTTCAGTTTTCCCAAGGTATATTCCCTAGACTGGAAGTGCCCTTGGCTCTGTAGCTCTGTTGTTTACTTGTTTTAGGGAACACAATGCACTCCTCCAGAGAGGCAGTTGGCAATTTACATCCCGCCCATCAGCATAACAAGGCTCCCTGTTCTCCAGGGCCTGTCTTGCCTTTCTGGTTTTTACACATTTTGTGGATGTCCCTTTTGACCGGTGGGAAGTGATACTTCTTTGTAGTGCAGATTTGCATTGCCCGCTTGCTTGCTTGGCCAAAAAGGGCGTATGCGTTTTCTCCTGAATATATTCAGGAGAAAACGCATACGCCCTTTTTGGCCAAGTGCATCATTGTCGAAGTTGTGCCCCTCTTCCTGTGCTTTAAAGGCGATTCCAACGTACCTCTTGAAATCTGTTTCCTGCTATTCTGCCTCGCTTTCAAGTCCGCCTCGTTGCCTTCCCTCAACAGATTTTTGGACGATAGTTGTCCTTTATTACTCGGCCAGTTTGTGAATTGCTGTGCCCCTGAGCTCCATTTTTCAACTCGTTTTTGGTGAGCTGACCGCAAGTCCAAAATTTTGGTTCAGGATCTATACTGATTCCCGGTGGGTGGCTGAGACTTTGGTTAATTCTTCTTCCTGCCGGGAAATTACAGTGATATGTGCCCGTCCAAATGCCTAACAGCTACTCTCTCATTGGTTCTCCCTCTTCCCTTTCATCCTCTGCCAAATTGGCAACCTGTGCGAACCAGGAGGTTAAAGGGGCTGTCTCTCCAAGTTGGGAGGTTGATAATAAAGCAGATGGAAAGTCAAACCGGAGCACCAGGAGAGGGACTATTCGTTGAGTTTTAGAAACCTTTCGTATTCACAGTGTGTCCGTTCTCTAGGATTCCCGTACATGTTATATCTGTAGTAATATTCCCTTCAACCTGGAGAGTTGGGACCCATGGAATGTGTGCCATGCATTATTGCTTTAAAGGGTCTGCATTTGCTCACCCAATCTCACCAATCCTCTCAGTCCCAAGTGTCCAGCCTTATGTCACATCCAGCTGTCATTGTAGATAGGGTCATTTCAGGTTTCATCAGAGACCCTGAAGGAATTGTAAAGAATTTCCCAGTTTTTTTGTTTTATTTTTGAAATTCCTTTTTATAGTGGGTTTGAGCTGATTCTCGCTGCCATATTTATCCCAGTCTAGACACACTTGATTCCCTTACGGAGACATATCAATACATAGGTTTTAAGATTCTTACTAGTCAGATATATTCCTCTGCGGGAAATATGGGGTTTTGAGTCCCTTTCACTGAGGAAGGTGTAGGTCTTGTCTATTCCATAGTTGGTTTTTGGAACGGTACCTGTGCTTATATCAAACTCTGGTTTTATGCATCACCCCACCTCTCCTTCCCCCTTAAGCAGGCATAAGAGTGTTTTCTAAATGTGAGACACTGTTCTCTTTCCTAACTCAGTTCAAGTGTAGCCATGTTTACAGGATCTTCATAAGTGATATCTTATGATAAGTTTCTTTTTCTGTGTGACTTATTTCACTTAGAATCATCGTACCTGAATCCACCCATTTTGCTGCTACTGGTCTTATGACATTGATTTCATGGCTGAGGGATATTCCATCGTACGTAAGTACCACAATTTTTTGAACCATTTTTATATTTCCTGGGATATTTAAGGTGTACCCAAGTTGAGGTCCTTGTAAGCAGTGCAGCCCTAAATTTTGGGGTGGCTGTGTCTTTTTGATTTTCAGTTTTCCCAAGGTATATTCCCTAGACTGGAAGTGCCCTTGGCTCTGTAGCTCTGTTGTTTACTTGTTTTAGGGAACACAATGCACTCCTCCAGAGAGGCAGTTGGCAATTTACATCCCGCCCATCAGCATAACAAGGCTCCCTGTTCTCCAGGGCCTGTCTTGCCTTTCTGGTTTTTACACATTTTGTGGATGTCCCTTTTGACCGGTGGGAAGTGATACTTCTTTGTAGTGCAGATTTGCATTGCCCGCTTGCTTGCTTGGCCAAAAAGGGCGTATGCGTTTTCTCCTGAATATATTCAGGAGAAAACGCATACGCCCTTTTTGGCCAAGTGCATCATTGTCGAAGTTGTGCCCCTCTTCCTGTGCTTTAAAGGCGATTCCAACGTACCTCTTGAAATCTGTTTCCTGCTATTCTGCCTCGCTTTCAAGTCCGCCTCGTTGCCTTCCCTCAACAGATTTTTGGACGATAGTTGTCCTTTATTACTCGGCCAGTTTGTGAATTGCTGTGCCCCTGAGCTCCATTTTTCAACTCGTTTTTGGTGAGCTGACCGCAAGTCCAAAATTTTGGTTCAGGATCTATACTGATTCCCGGTGGGTGGCTGAGACTTTGGTTAATTCTTCTTCCTGCCGGGAAATTACAGTGATATGTGCCCGTCCAAATGCCTAACAGCTACTCTCTCATTGGTTCTCCCTCTTCCCTTTCATCCTCTGCCAAATTGGCAACCTGTGCGAACCAGGAGGTTAAAGGGGCTGTCTCTCCAAGTTGGGAGGTTGATAATAAAGCAGATGGAAAGTCAAACTGGAGCACCAGGAGAGGGACTATTCGTTGAGTTTTAGAAACCTTTCGTATTCACAGTGTGTCCGTTCTCTAGGATTCCCGTACATGTTATATCTGTAGTAATATTCCCTTCAACCTGGAGAGTTGGGACCCATGGAATGTGTGCCATGCATTATTGCTTTAAAGGGTCTGCATTTGCTCACCCAATCTCACCAATCCTCTCAGTCCCAAGTGTCCAGCCTTATGCCACATCCAGCTGTCATTGTAGATAGGGTCATTTCAGGTTTCATCAGAGACCCTGAAGGAATTGTAAAGAATTTCCCAGTTTTTTTGTTTTATTTTTGAAATTCCTTTTTATAGTGGGTTTGAGCTGATTCTCGCTGCCATATTTATCCCAGTCTAGACACACTTGATTCCCTTACGGAGACATATCAATACATAGGTTTTAAGATTCTTACTAGTCAGATATATTCCTCTGCGGGAAATACGGGGTTTTGAGTCCCTTTCACTGAGGAAGGTGTAGTTCTTGTCTATTCCATAGTTGGTTTTTGGAACGGTACCTGTGCTTATATCAAACTCTGGTTTTATGCATCACCCCACCTCTCCTTCCCCCTTAAGCAGGCATAAGAGTGTTTTCTAAATGTGAGACACTGTTCTCTTTCCTAACTCAGTTCAAGTGTAGCCACGTTTACAGGATCTTCATAAGTGATATCTTATGATAAGTTTCTTTTTCTCTGTGACTTATTTCACTTAGAATCATCGTACCTGAATCCACCCATTTTGCTGCTACTGGTCTTATGACATTGATTTCATGGCTGAGGGATATTCCATCGTACGTAAGTACCACAATTTTTTGAACCAATTTTATATTTCCTGGGATATTTAAGGTGTACCCAAGTTGAGGTCCTTGTAAGCAGTGCAGCCCTAAATTTTGGGGTGGCTCTGTCTTATTGATTTTCAGTTTTTCCCAGGTATATTCCCTAGACTGGAAGTGCCCTTGGCTCTGTAGCTCTGTTG